>NC_035439.2:28951780-29173226 GCF_002127325.2 Helianthus annuus | reverse complement strand
GACACGTTCAATGACCTCAAAAGGTCCTATGTATCTCGGACTCAGTTTGCCTTTCTTGCCGAAACGCATCACCCCTTTCCAGGGTGATACTTTAAGCAATACTTTTTCACCCACTTCGAAGTGAAAATCCTTACGCTTCGGATCAGCGTAACTTTTCTGCCTATCTCTGGCAGCCTTGAGACGTTCCCGAATCTGGACAATCCTGTCCGTTGTCTGGAAAACTATCTCTGGTCCTGATAATTGGACCTCTCCTACTTCCGCCCAACAAACAGGCGATCTACATTTCCTACCGTATAATGCCTCGAAAGGCGCAACCTTTATGCTGGTATGGTAGCTATTATTGTAGGAGAATTCGATTAGGGGTAGGTTCTTATCCCAGTTTCCACCTAAATCTATAGCACACGCGCGTAGCATGTCCTCTAACGTTTGAATGGTACGCTCACTCTGACCGTCCGTCTGTGGATGGTAAGCCGTACTGAAGTTCAAACGTGTGCCAAAGATTGCTGGAAACTCTTCCAGAAATGAGACGTGTATCTAGTATCCCTGTCGGAGATAATAGACACAGGTATGCCGTGTAAGGCTACAATCTTATCAACATAAAGTTGGGCTAGCATATCGGAGCTATACGTCTCCTTGATGGGTAGAAAATGAGCTGATTTAGTCAGCCTATCGACTATAACCCATATTGTATCGTTTCCTTTCCTGGTTTTGGGTAACTTGGTTATGAAGTCCATAGTTACGCATTCCCACTTCCACTCGGGAAGTTCAGGCTGTTGTAGCAAGCCAGACGGCTTTTGGTGCTCGGCTTTGACTTGAGCTCAAGTCAAGCACTTTGCTACATGGGCGGCTACAGACTTTTTCAAGCCTATCCACCAATAGTTTGCCTTTAAGTCTTGATACATTTTATCTGCTCCCGGATGGACCGAATATTTGGAACTATGGGCTTCCTGGAGGATAACATCTCGTAGTCCTCCATAAATTGGAACCCATATTCGTCCGTTTAATCTAAGGATTCCATCCTTGCTAAGAGTCAACTGTTCTTCAGTTACTCCTAACTTTTCCTTAGGATAATTAGCTTCCAACACAGCCTCTCGCTGTGCAGCTAATATTCTCTCAATCAAATTGTTCTTGACTTCAATGCTCTTGGCATTGATTCGAATAGGTTTTACCCTTTCTTTCCTGCTCAAGGCATCAGCGACTACATTCGCTTTGCCGGGATGGTACCTGATCTCACAATCATAATCATTCAATGTTTCCATCCAACGGCGTTGCCTCATGTTCAACTCTTTCTGGTTGAACAGATGTTGAAGACTTTTGTGATCAGAATAAATCACAAATTTAATACCATACAGGTAATGCCTCCACAATTTTAGTGCAAATACAACGGCACCCAACTCCAAGTCATGGGTGGTGTAATTATTTTCGTGCACCTTTAATTGTCGTGAAGCGTAGGCAATAACCTTGCCCTTCTGCATAAGCACACACCCCATGCCTGTGTGTGATGCATCGCAGTAAACTACGAATTCTTCTGTACCCTCAGGTAAGGTCAACACAGGTGCGTTGCTCAGCTTTTGCTTCAGGATTTCGAAGGATTCTTGCTGCTTTGGGCCCCAAATGAACTTTTCTTTCTTCTTGGTTAGGGAAGTCAAGGGCGCAGCAATCCTTGAAAAATTCTCAATGAATCTCCGGTAGTATCCTGCCAATCCCAGGAAACTACGGATCTCTATGGGCGTCTTTGGCTCTTGCCAATTCATGACCGCCTCTACCTTAGCGGGATCCACTTGGATACCACGCTCGCTTACGACGTGACCCAAAAATTGAACCTCTCGTAGCCAGAATTCGCATTTAGAGAATTAGGCGTAGAGTTTCTCACGTTGTAGCAACTCGAGAATACAACGGAGGTGATTCTCGTGGTCAGCTTGGCTTTTGGAATATATAAGGATATCGTCGATGAAGACGATGACAAATTTGTCCAAGTACGGCTTGCAGACGCGATTCATGAGATCCATGAACGCAGCCGGTGCATTTGTGAGCCCAAAAGGCATCACTAGGAACTCGTAATGACCGTAGCGAGTCCTAAATGCTGTCTTGTGCACATCTTCATCTCTGACCTTTAGCTGATGATAGCCCGACCTTAAGTCGATCTTCGAGAAGTAGCTCGCTCCTTGCAGCTGATCGAACAGATCGTCGATTCTTGGTAAAGGATATCTATTCTTGATGGTAACTTTGTTTAGCTCACGGTAATCGATGCACAACCGCATCGATCCGTCCTTCTTCTTTACAAATAGGACAGGTGCTCCCCAGGGAGACGAACTAGGTCTGATAAAACCTTTTGCCAACAGTTCATCCAACTGGGTCCTTAATTCCTTCATTTCCGTTGGAGCAAGCCTGTAAGGCGCTCTAGCTATAGGAGCTGCTCCAGGAATGATATCTATTCTGAATTCCACTTGTCTATCTGGTGGTAAACCAGGTAGTTCTTCGGGGAAAACTTCGGAATATTCAGAAATAACAGGAAGATCCTCTATCTTTGGCTTGGGCTCTTCAATTATCACTTGAGCCATGTAAATGACACAACCTCTCTTCAAACATCTAGAAGCTTTGAGCATAGATACGTCCTCGGGTAATCCATACTACGTGTCTCCTCGAATGGTAAGCGATTCACCACTCGGAGTCTTTAGCACAATATGCCTTCTGTTGCAAATGATTTGGGCCTGATTACGGGATAACCAGTCCATGCCTAGAACAATGTCGAAACCCGCTAGTTTGAAGGGAAGTAGAGATAGAGGAAAAGAGTGGTTCTTAATGGACATTTCACATCCCTCTAGAACAGTGGAGACGGTTTCTATCGTGCCGTCTGCTAACTCTACCTCGTATTTCATATCTAGGGTTTTGATAGGCATATTCAGTAGTTTGCAAAATTTTTGGTCTACAAAGGACTTATCAGCGCCAGAATCGAAAAGTACCCTTGCAAATATATTATTTACGAGAAAAGTACCTGTAAGAACATTGTCGTTCAGCACTGCCTCCTTTGCATCCATACGGAAGACTCTCGCATTCGTCTTCTTGTTCTCTTCCGGTTTCCTGACATTCTTGGGACAGTTACTCTTGATATGCCCCTTTTCGTTGCAACCATAGCATGTTGCATCCTTGATTTTCTTGCAGTCCACCGTCTTATGGTCCTTGGACTTGCATAGTCCACAGGCAAAAGACTTTGGCTGGGACTGTGAATTTGACCCAAACCTACATTTTCCAGAATGGGGTTTCTGGCAGATTTTGCATTTGGGCCTTTCTCCAGCTTGCCCATCTTTCTTTGCTTCAGTTCCTCTCTTGCCTTCACCGTTTCCACGGTGTTTCTTTCCTGACCTCCGTGAGGTGTCGTCCTCACTTTTCCTCTTTTCCGCCTCCTTGCTCCTTAGCGTCCTCAGACGGACAGCATCTAAAGTGAAAGACAAGGAGAGGTCAGTTACTGCCCTGAAGGTCGTCGGCCGAGAGGCCTTCACACTAGCCTTTATCGCAGGCTCTAAGCCCCCAATGAAACGGGCGATTCTTCTGGACTCTGGTGTCACAAGGTACGGGACCAGGCGAGACATCGTATTGAAGCTCGTCAAATAGGCCTGGCAGTCCAGGTTTGTCATCACCAGTGACACAAAATCAGACTCGATCTTCTCTACCTCATGCTGAGGACAGTAGTTTTCCTTAATGAGAGCAATAAATTCCTCCCATGTCATCTTGTATAGAGCAGACTTACCGGATGCCTGTACCAACGCTCTCCACCACGCTAGGGCCTCGCCCTTAAATGATTGTGACACAAACTTCACCACATCCTTCTCCGCACACCCACTGATGTCCACAATAGTGTCCATCTCATCCAGCCAGGTGATACAATCCACAGCACCCTTCTCCCCTGTGAATTCCCGGGGCTTACAAGACACGAAGTACTTGTAGGTGCAACCCTTGGCACCGGACGCATCAGTGTATTCTCGTTCACGACGAATACTATTCTCAGCGGACGAGTGATTATCGTCATCTTTCTTGGGTTTGGAGAGTGGTTTGGATTGTGACTTTGGTTTGGAGGGTGGTTTTGATACGGTTCTGCCTTGGGACTCAGTATATTGACGATCCAGAGCTGCCTGAACAGCGTTGTCAATCAGAGCCTTTAACTGTGCGCCTGTCAGATGCACTTGCGCATTGTCGTAGTCATCTTCATTTGTATGGCTATTCTCTCCGTTGGGATCCGCCATTGTAACTTGTATCTGTTACAGAAGATAACAAAATTTTTATTCAGAAGCTGATTATAGAATTGTCTTTTATGACAATTCGTTAACCATGGTAACAGAGACCATATTCGGTTAACTTATTACTTACTTAATCTTAGGATTTGAATATATCCTATTTTAGCTATAATAATAATATTGGCGGCATAAAGCCTAATCACGAGGATGTTTTATAATATTAGCCGAGATTTCAGAGAATCAAAGGCATAGAGATTTGAACCGTAGTTCTTTTATCTCTTTCTGACAGGGAGTCATAGACCACCACTGTCCTTTGTTGTTATAAGACAATTATTACGGCCTATCGGCGCTACACCACTAATGGATGTTTTAATAGGGTTGGCCCGTAGGCACTACATCTCTAATGGATGTTTAATAAGATTGGCCCGTAGGCACTACATTGCTAATGGATGTTTTAATAAGGTTGGCCCGTAGGCACTACATCGCTAATGGATGTTTTAATAAGGTTGGCCCGTAGGCACTACATCACAAATGGATGTTTTAATAATTTGATCACCTTTATTGGTGATTTAACCCATGATTTATAATTCATTCAGTTGGGTCTCTGAAATCCTTTAAAGGATTATTGTATAAGAATGGCGTGTGTGATCTTTAACGAATCACATCTGCCATGATTGTCAACATGCTTGCAGAGGTTAACAGGGAATCTGAATCTTTTAATTAGGTCATACCATCTTGGCCGGATCTTAAAAGACACCAGGCTAGGTTTCACTCTTAAGATTCTTTATTTAGGCAGATCAATTTAAAAGGAATGGTTTTGATTTATTTCATAAATAGTGATAACAAAATGAAATTCATAATATAACATTCCAAAATATTAATACGATTACACACCGCCCTAAACAGGACTTTTAAATAGTACATACCTACATAGAGGTTTAAAAACAAGTGACAAGTCCACGCAGGGACTAATATAAGATAAGTGTCCATGCAAGGACTAAAAGATAAGTCCATGTAGGGACTGAAATACGATAAATGTCCACGCAGGGACTTATTTCAAAGTAGAAATTACATTAGTACAAGTATTAAGGGCTAGTGGTCACGTTTCTTCTTTTTGCCCTTTAATAGGTTCGCTAAGCCTTTGAGAAATCCTCGGTGGCTCTTTTTTCTCTTCCTCGAACTCTCTCTCCACACGATCTAGTCGTTGGAGTATCTCTTCCTGTTCAGGAGGAGAGAAACGTGGTTGTGGCGCTTGTTGCGGAACTGGAGGTCTAGGAGGTATTGGATACCCATGAGCTGAGTAGTCCGGTGCTCCCATGTTCCCATGAGCTCCGTCAGGATAGCGTGCATTATATCTAGCCGACACCACATATGGGTCGCGCTCATAATTGTAGTTGTAATGCGCTTGCGACGGTTCGAACGGGTTGTAAGCCGTTGGACCCGTGTAAGCAGGTATGGGTTGGTCATACCCAAATGGTGGCGAATTTGGTGCAGCTGGTGCGGAGTTCGCCTCCTGTATAGGACTTGAAGGTCCTTCTTCTTGTAATGGCGGATAGTGGCTACTACTAGAGTGTCGAGGGGTGCTGAAGTGGAAATCCCCTCCTCCTCGTGTGGACATACGAGCATTTGTCCTCCTACGCCTAGGCGGATCAGGCATTACTGGCTGTACCGGTGGCGGAGGTGGTGGCGTAACTGCCACGAAGCGTGAATCCTCGGAAGGATCTTGCGGATGTCGTGGTTGTTGTGATGTCTGCAGAGGTGGTGTGTAGTACCACTCATGTCGGTCAAACAACGCTTGAAAGCTATCTGGTCCCTGATAGGGTGTGCCATGGAAGGATGACCCATCAGAGACTTCTATCGGATGCGTGGGCGTACCACGAGCAGGTTCTGTCGGATCAGTATCTTCGTCCATATGATCTTCAGAGAAGTGATCTTGTGGCCCTAGTGGAACAAAACCTGAAGGTTCCTGGATGTAGTCAGCTGGATTGAACTGACCTCTGAAGTATGGAGTAGGGTCGTCAAAATTTCGGTGTGATACCGAACGTTGTAGAGGTATGAAGGAGGGTTGCGGGTTGTTGGGATCATTCTCTGAATTTGGCCCGAATGAGTGCCGGTATGATGGCGTCGAGCTGTGCGAGGTGGAATGCCTCGCAGGTTCGTAAAGGTCTCTTCGCCTCTGTGGTTCTTCACTCCTTGTAGTCGAAGGAGCTCGCGTACCTGAAGGTCCGGCTTCGTGATCGTGATGAGTAACGATTCTCTCCTCTGCCTCTTCTTCCCCTTCCTCTTCCTCGGAATATCACTGGCGGCATGTTTCCTGCTTTATAAAACTTTAAATACCAATAATAAAAGAAAAAGACAAAATTGGAATAACAATTCGAATTTGTCCTAAGTTCTTGTCTAGACTCAAGTATGTGCAATTGTGTCACTGAGATTAAACACATTAGGATAGTGTTTAATTCACTCAATGTTGGCTCTGATACCAACCTGTCACACCCCGATTTCCACGTGTATCACCGGTGGGCCCGGTGGGGGATTACCGTGACGTAGTTGGCAACAATATAGTCAAACCACACAATTATATGAATGCACAGCGGAAGCAAAAAGATAAATATAATTCAACCTTTTGAATGTAATATAAAGTGTATTACAGAAGTCGAATTGTATCCACAGGGGATCAAAATAATAATAAAGTATTGTTCAGTCAGATACAGCATCAAGCTTGCGAGACTTATCACGATGCTAGGAAGCTACTACCAGCCAATTTCGTGTAGTACCTGCACTTAATCTTTTTGGGAAAATACGTCAGTTTACACTGGTAAATACGTTCAACTGACACATTTGAAAATGTTTATTAAAATTGATTTGAATGCACGAGGCACAAACTCTTTTATAACTTGGGAAAATTATTAAAATCTTGTGAACGAATTACATGTCCTTTTATGCGTTCAGTAGCCCGGATCCTGTCCGAGTTAAAGATTAATAGACACACCACATTGCGTAAAACCGTAGTGTAAAAACCAACGGCTACGTCTTTTAATAATAATGTCGACATAATATACCGGGTGTACGCCTACACCGGGATGTCGAGGTCGTGGCCATTTCGTAAAATGATGCCAAGGATATCCGGGACAACGGTCATTAACCCCCCAAAGGCTTTTAAGTAACAAGACTGTTTAAATGAGCCGATCACATTATTCAATTAACCACCTAAGCGATGGAAGATATGATGCTCAATCAAGCGGTATTAATATACCGTATCCCAAGCCCATATAAGGGAAAATAAGTTAAAGTATTTACCTTTGCAAGTATATTCCTTAATGGATTACGTCACAAGTAGCTTTTATTGGGGCTCCTATTCTGGAACGAAGGTTTTAATTAACCTATTAGAATCCTAACGGGTCTTTATATTGGCCGTAGCCTAGACCGGTTGGTTCCGAAATATAAATATGGTTTAATCGCGCGAAAAGGCGAAAACCGAGAATGGAGTGTGATTCTGACCCAACAAGTTCAGAGACTTGTTTTATATGGGTTCAAGGTTCACACTCTGGATTTTGGGGTCAAAATAATATGGTTTGACCCATGTCGGCTAATTTATGAAAACTAGTTCCATAAGCCGAACCGTGCGCACAATAGGCGAAACGGTTAACCATGAGAGTCCTACGTTGATTTCCTAAGTCAATATGCCTTAAAGAGGTTGTGGTATCAGTAGGATACCTTCCGTGATGCCCGTAATGAGTTTAAGTTAATATTACGCCCCGTAGGGGTCTTTCGGTCATTTTAAAGACTTTTAAAGAGCTTTTCGAGTTCTACAGGAAATCTGAGTTTTCCGAACAGTTTATGAAGTTTAAAATACTTTATTTATTATTTAAAATCAGTAGCAACTGGAATCGGGTCAAAAGACCTTGTAGAACTCAAGTTTTGGCCGAAAAGGGCATATTCGGTATTTACCGAACCGTAGCCATAACCGCAGGTTATGAGCAAGGTAAAATTTATTAAAAATCTTTAAAATTCTAAAAATATTATTTCCTACAGTGGTAAAAGTTTTGGTGACGAAATCTTGGTCTAGATAGGCGTTATGCTAATTGCGCCGTTTATTACGAAAGTTTCTTATAAATGCGCTATTTAGCATAACTCTCATTCTAGACCTCGGATTGACGTGAAACTTTAAGGACATGCTTATAATTTAGTAAGCAAGGTTATGGTCCATTCACGTGTCCGAAATACCCGTTTATTTTAAAAAGGCCGTTACGGTAAACTTTTAGGCGATTAACGGAAATGCGTAAAAGACTCGGACAAATTATGAACCGGTCACAGAGGGTTATACAGTCATGTAACCTGGTCCTAAGAGAGTCCTAAGGCATATCTATACCTCACTAAAACGGGTCAGAACTGAAGTCAAAGCAAAAGTCAAACTTTTGCGACATTCGGCTCCGAACCGGGTCAATATGGCAAATGGTCGATTCAAACGAGCGCAAACAAGTTTATATACTTAATATCATGTTTTATGAGTGTCTAAACAGGTTCCATAGCATATGCATTACAGATTATGCACAATTCGCAAAAATAACTTTCTGTTGACTTTTTAAGCATTCGTTTGACTCGACATTTGAGCTAGTTAGAGTGGTGATCAGAGGGAACCCTTTTAGAGGTTTATTACCCACATAAATACCAACTCATAACTACTTTTGATCCGTCATAAGCCTGAGCCATTACGGATTTATTTTGAAATCAAACCGTATTTACGACGGTTTGGTTTTTAGCTATTTACTAAGTATAATTCAAACTACAAAGGATCTAATGGACTTACAGCAGTTGAGACTTGCTTAGAGAATAAAGAAGAATGCTTGAGAGCTTTTGGAATGACCAGTGAAGTGTGTTTGAGTTGTGATGAAAGTTATGAACACAAGAGGTCTATTTATAGTCAAAGACAAGCCCTTAGATCATTACAACACATCCTATAAATGAATGTGGATCAGTGGCATGTGTCCTAGAGAGTTATGGGTCGAGTAGGGGGCGCCCATGACCCTGAGAAACCCATAAATTCATGTTTTGCCGCTTAAAACAGCCAACAGCCAATAATCTGTCGCTGGGCGTTGCTTACGGACCGTATGGCTTCGGCCTTGCGGTCCGTAAGCCACATGCGGATCTGGTGCAATCATTCCCCCTCCTTACGGTCCGTAAGGCATACCCTTTACGGTCCGTAAGGGGTTAAAATAAATCTTTTTAAATCTTTTTAGTAATGATTATAAAATCTTGGTAATTAATTACCTGACCTTTCGGGTTTGAAGGGGTAACTTTGCGATATGGCCCTTGATTAATTACAGTTAAGGACCTCGCGTTATTTACCCGCATTGTTAAGCCCTCGGTTAAATTTATTTATTATCCGGAAGGCCTTAAATTATATTATTGACGCTTTTAACCCTTCTCCTACGAATTTGATCATAACTTTCTCGTTTTAAAACGGAACTTCGCGAAATTTATATATTGTATTCTAGTGAGTGTATTATACTGTTACAAAGCCTCGGGAACGTTAAAGGGTCACTCAGAGGTATAATTAAACATGTTGACACAGTTAACCCCTGTAGCTTGTAATCTCTCACTTTCTTCCGCGTTTCGCTCCCGTACGATCCATGATTTATTCGTTTGAAGGTACGAGCATCATTTAGGGTTACTATACAGTATATTCACCCTTGGTTGACATTTATAACCCTCGAATTTACATACTTTCAAGGTCTGTCAAAATTAGTCCTTTATTTAATATCAATACCACGTGTAAACAAATGACACGTGTTAACACATCATTGGATACAAAAATTCGAGGTGTTACATCTAAGATTTAGGAACTTATTAGCGATTTGTTCCTTCTCATTGGGAGGACATAATTTTCTTTCAACCATTTCCTTAAAGTTGATCCATTCCATATTATAAACTTTGTCACTTCCCCTAGACTAGAGAATAGTATTCCACCATTCTAAGGCTGCATTTTTGAAAAGATTAGAAGCAAACATAACCTTATTTTCATCTGCACATTTACTTATTTTTATGGCTGCTTCTGTCTTTTCTATCCAACGTAAGGCTACAATGGCTCCTTCATTGCCTGAGAATTTTATTGGTTTGCAGGCCATGAATTCTTTATAAGAACAACCGTAAGAAGCGGTTCTTCTTCGTTAAGGAATTGGAGCTTGGATAATAGGTCCGTTATCATTATTCACACTGTGACTCGGTTCAGTGTGTTGGCGTTTACTTCCATTATTTTATGCTTCTTTAACAGTCTTGATAATATAAGACATAGTATCTATAATTCCTTGTGCTACTATATGTTGGATAGCACTGTTATCTATTTGGTTTCCGTTATTCTCATTATTCTGGTTTTCCGGATTTACTTCGTTGTCTATCTGAATTGGGAATATTTAGCAAGTATTAATTATCACAGAATAAGGATAATACAATTACTTATACACAATCACACAAACAAGCTGGTCGAAAATGTCGATCATTGCGACGTTTACTCTTTTCTATATATACACATATATGCATCAGTTACATACTACAACTGGAAATCAAATATACTAGTAGTTATGCATCCATATCTATTATATATATATATTTATATATATATATTATTTTTATTTTTATCAAAATACAAAATTACATATATATCTAGGCATTACTCTAAGTGTCGTACATCCAGTATTGCATTTCTCCCTCATCATATTTCCAAACTAGTTTCTCCCCTATCTGTCGGATTCTATTCCCCTCATTCACTAAATCTTCTCCATGCTGATGGAGTTCCTGCACCTGCTTTCGACTCATTGGTGGGTCTAATAGTTCAGGTTGAGGTACGGGTTCCTCGTAAGGGTCTACGCTATTTGTAAGGACCTGCAAAAATGTCCCAAAACGACTCGTAAGTGAAAACCCGGACCCCTGAAACCCTAATGTGCATGAAAAACCAAGAAAACAAGAATTTTGAGTTTCACGCGGGCCACGTAAAACGTAAGCTTAGGCTTACGCGGGCCGCGTCAAAGTAAAGTTGACCGGATAAGCGTTCCAGGCCACGTGTCACACATGTGGCAACCCTACCCATGACACGGTAGCCCTAGTTGTAGACTAGGTGGCCCTCGCGGGCCGTGTAAGATCTTATTAAGGTTTAGCGGGCCGCGTAAAACCTTAAATTTTGCTATAAATTGCCTGTGCATGGCCTGATCGTCTGTGCTCGAGAAAACCTTCACACTTATTCTGTTCGAAAATCAAGTTTAAAGTAGGAAAATGCTGCTACGATACAGGGTATTAACTCGATCACTGCTATGATACAATGTCCGATCGATTGAAACTGATCTGATGGATGTTTAAGTGCTGCCCGAATTCGGGCTATACTTTGTCATTCGTCGTGAGGGTTTTGATTTCGCGAGCTTATCGTAAATGTTGTATTAAGTTACTGACCTAGTTTCGTATGCATTGTTATTTAAATTAGGTTACGAGGCTAAATCAGTAGGCAAGGTTTTGTCCGGTTAAACTTGCAATGTGAGTCATTCTCTTTTTATCAATTTGCTTTACAAAACCCTAAATGTTTTCCAATTATATTTTGCAGTGATTAAGTCTTTGCTAATCTTTAATTACTGGCAGTATGTGGGGGTTTTGTGCACATTACTACTAACGATTTATCACTATTAGGTGGGCGAGCCTAACTAGTGATATGTCCACAGTCATAGATTCGGTCGAGTGACAGCTGAACCAGTTAATTATATGATAAGGGGCAAATATAAAAACCCTTAATGCTGTAAATTTATAACAATGTGTTTTTTGTGGAAATTGAATGACTCGCCAGTATTTCCCCGCTGATAAAATTCTTTTTAAACATGTTTCAGGTGACTTACTGTGAATCAAGGAAAAGTACTAGGTAGCACTAAAAGCTTGAAGAGGTGGCTCAATAAAATAAATAAATATGTTTTTGTAAAGCCAGGGATTTCCTCGTGAAATCCCCTTTATTGTAACTTATGGGGTTTATCCCAAATTGTGAAATAAAATAATTGGGCATTTTCAGTTAAAAGATCCTGTCAAGTATTTCCGCTGCCAAATTAAATAATCCATACCACAGGTTTCTGTCCCACGGCTCCTAGACCGGGTCACACCGGGCCGGAGGCCGTGACACTATTCATCTCGAAAAATGTTCTATCGTTATCACTCCACGGATCACGTTCTAAAGGCATTGGTTCTCTGGGAGTATAGAGGGTAGAGTATGACCTATTGTCATCGAACCATGGATCATATTGTAAAGGCTGTGGGGTTGGGATTCTAGATAATTCGTTGGGGTCAAATGCAGGTATTGGGAATTGGTTTGCTTGGTTGGGTTCTAGCATCTGTTGGTGTTAGTGCATGCATCTGTCGACTTCGTCTTGTATCAAGTCTTGTACTAGATAGGTTAGATCAGGGCATGTTGTACGAGAATATAGGAAAGTTTAGGGTGATTTAAACTGATTCCGCTTGAAATGGTTTCTGTTCATTTCAAGCGAAATCATTAGATTTGATTCCACTTGAATGTATCGTGGAGATTCCGCTTGAAGTGATGATTCCGCTTGAGCATGTTCAAGCGGAATCAGAGGGCCTATAAATAGTTGCTTCGAGCGAAATCATTAGTAGTTGGTTCCGAGGTCTTGTATTGGATACCGAAGTGCTGCCAGTTTATCCTGTGGATGTATTAGCTGTTAAATCAATCAGAAAGAGTATTAAAGTGATATTCAAGCTGTGTCTACCTTTGTTTCTTAGTTTCCGCCTCTGAAAAAAAGTAAAACTTCTCTGAACGACTTGTTCGGGTCAAATTCACTGTGATATTCAGAGCACAGGAGGAGGAGTTCTACAGATTATAGCTTGAATTCAGTGTGTTTTCTGTCTTATACACCTTCTTTCTAAAATTGAACAAAATTTAACGGGTAAAATTGGCCAAATTTTTCACAGAATGTGTAAAACTACATATTAACAAATCCTTGAAAGTTTCAGTTTAAAATTTGTCTTAAAAATGGTAAAAATGGACCTTCGAAGTGATTCCGCTTGAACGAACACTTCTGTGATTCCGCGGTGGATTTCGCTTGAGATTTCAAGCAAAACCTGTTATTCCGCTTCAAATCTAGTGATTCTGCTTCAATTTACCTATTCCGCTTAAAATTTTTCAAGCGAAATCAGTGATTTCGCTCGAAATACCTGATTCCGCTCGAAAGATCTTATTCCGCTTGAATTTCAAGCGAAATCAGATCATTTTGCATAAGCTTGTTTTTCTGCTTGAACTGCTTATCTCGCTTGAAGTTGTTTTTCAGGTATTCCGCTTGAACAGGTTATCATATTTCGCTTGAACTTGCAAGAATCATGAGTGAAGAGTTTTACAACGCGTTTGCCACATCTTCGATTAATCCGGCTTCCATTGCTCAAAACATGAATCTGGAAAATGAAACCGGAACTACACAAAAGCCCCTGAAGCTAATGACCATTGAGTAGTACTACGGATGGAAAAATCGGTTCGAGAACTGGGTTCAAGCTAACCATCTAAGATCGTGGGAGTGTATATTGAAGAGATATGTTTTACCACGTACTGAATTGCAAACTGAAAACCAAATTTCTGAGTATAATGACAAAGAACGGGAAATGTACAAACCTGAAAAAATGATGATCAATTTACTTCAGCAAGCCATCAAAGAAGACATCTTTGTGTTACTTCAACATGACAAGACCTCAAAATCAATCTGGGATGCTCTTAAAGTCAAGTTTGAGGGTAGTGAGAATATGATTAAAAGCAAGAAAGCATTGCTTAAGAAAGAATTTGATCTATTCAGCAGTCTGCCTGGAGAAGATACAAAGAAGTTAATTGAACGATATTGTCGCTTAGTGCGATCTATGTCTATGTTGAGCATAACCAAAGATCGAGAAGAAGGGGTAGACAAGTTAGCAGACGCTTTACCTCAGAAAGAGTGGGGGACTTACTTGATGATTCTGAAGAACACTAGAGTATATGATGGGTTGACGATTTCATAGTTCATTAAGAAAATTGAGGGTCAAGATCTGGAACAGCAAAAGATTGCGAGGATGAATAATCCGAGTAGTCAACAAGACGTGAAAATGTATTACAAAGGCTGTGTTCCAGAAGTTGAAAGAAGCCCAAAGATTCAAACTGCTTTTAGTGCTGGAGATTCATCTGAAAAAGCTGAACAAAGTACTAACAGGAGCAGTGGTTTCTCTTCATACCCAAGTGTTAACCCCAAGAGTTCATCATCAAGCTCTCACTCTCAAAGCTTAAAAACTGGAAATGGTTATGTGATACAGTGCAACATTGCGTTGAATCTTCCAGATGGTCAAAGTTTTTCTGAAGAGGTTGCGAAAGATCACATGGCATTACTTGGTTCCGTGCTTCTATTGTGACAACCCTCAAAATCCCATGTATTCCGTACAAATTATTAATGATAATTAAAGTGTCTGACGACTGTGTGGAATTACTTAACTGCTTTCTGATATCTGTGTTATGCTTACACGTATTTGTTAATATCCTAAGGAATATGCTAGGAATATGCTAAGGAATATGCTAAGGAATATGCTAAGGAATATGCTAAGGAATATGCTAAGGAATATGCTAAGGAATATCCTAAGGAATATGCTAGGAATATGCTAGGAATATGCTAGGAATATGCTAGGAATATGCTAGGAATATGCTTGGAATATGCTAGGAATATGCTATATGGAAGATCTTATAAATACCACCATTCCACCAAAACTCACTTTCTCTCCTCTCCTCCCTAGCTCACGGCCGAGACCCCCCTTGAACACACCACCATTTTCGGCTCTTGATCTCCTCATTCCAAAGTTATACAAGTGTTACGGGTCACGCATAAGGAGTCTTGGAGCTAACGGAAGGCGAAGGACCTCTCTATCTTGCTTTTATCCACCTCTTTTTCGCATAGTTTCTTCCCTAGCCTTGTGCTAGTTGTAAGTGCTTCTAATCAACTTCTTGTTCATGTTTGATGTGGTTAATAAGAGATTAGTCGGTTAAAAATTGTGAACATACAAGATCAAAATCTAAAAGTCTACTAAAATGATGAACAAGGTGGTTAATGGATGAATATTAGTGTAAAGCATGTAGATCTTGTGTGATTATGATTATTGGTTGATTATCTGATGTGTTGCTGGATAATATTAATGTTTGATGTTGTTGTGAATACTAAACTTGTTAACGGTAACGATCGAACACGATTTAGAAGGTTAAACACTAAAAATCAGAATCTGTCCAAGTTTTACAGCCAACTTCAGTTGGCTGTAAACAGGTCATAAACCTAACGAAAAACTGATATTTTGACTCTAAAATGTGATATTAGGAAATACGGTTCTAATGGCACCGGAATCGTAATTTTTGGACTCCGTTTACTATTTTTAAAGTATTAATTTGTAACAGCAACTTAAGCTGGATTTTTACAGCAATAAATGGGTGTCGTACTTTCAGTCATAACCTGAGTTTTGTGATGAATCGGACCATGAAATTTGTACAGTAGATGACAAGCGATGCATGTGTAATTACCCCACTGGAATTTCGTAAATCGGACACTCGATGAATTTTTAATAAATTGTTCCGTGGACTGTGGTCAGAAATTCATTAATCTGAGTTCAGTCCGGAATATGATTTTTTATAAAATATAGGTAGTGAACCGGAGCCCGATATTTTTACACAATAAAATATGGAACGTTTAAGACAACCTGTAAAAATATGGGAATTTTTGGAATAGTTTAACTATTTTATTAAAACGTCCGAAAACAGCTGGTTTTGAATATAAATGCTGAATTGAGATAAGTTGTGACTTGCGTGTCTAAATGTCGAGTATGCTATCCGTGAATGATCTAACATGTTATATATGTTATGTGCATTATCGTATGTTTGATTTTGATTGGGGAATGGATGGGAAACTTAGAGGGCATAAACCGTTAAAGTGATGCATGTTATGTGATAGATACGTGTAGGAACTTTGTGTTCTATTTGAAAGCCACTAAATGACTAACTGGTAAATCATACTAGGACGTGATTGACCGACCTTGACTGTTAGCTATATTGAGAATCTAACCGAGCAAACTGAGGTGAGTTCACACTCTTTCCAAGGCATGGGATTCCCAGGGGTTTGGGAATGGGATTAATTAACTACTTGTACTATCATTACTATTAAACTACTTTTTACTGTCCTCGGATTGAAGGGCACGTACGTAAAACCTACGTACACGATCATAAGACCATCAACTCTATCACTTTAAGTCCCTCATTTATCGACTTAATCGCCGAGGCCTGTGGCGAGCGGGTCATTAGTTAATAGCGCTATTAGGTTTAACAAACCTCACACCGTGCCAGTCGGACGGGCGTGTACTAATGGACTATGGGCAAAGGGTCAATGCTGATAGACATTGACTTAGGGCACCTCTTATATTTTCGTAGCAGTCGATACGCGTGGTCTAGTAACACATGGGAAACCCCCACTAATCTTCGCAAACATGTCAGAAAGACCGCGATGCAAACTCATACGATACATGGTTTTCAAAACGAACAGATGATTTACGAAACGAATGCTATAACTAAACAACCAACTGTGAATTCACTCAACTTTGTTGTTGACTCATGTTACATGCCTTACAGGTCGTTAAATGCTTGGAGCTTGCACGAGGAAGGAGTCGTTGTGGGATACGGACTGTTATGTTCCGTAATAAACACTTAATCCTTATGAACTTATTAAATCTACGTTTTGGACTTCAAACTTATGGACTACGAACTTATATTTTGGTATCACGTATTATGCTTCCGCTGTTTAATTTAAAACTTGGTTAACTGGCTTTTGGTCACCAATTGTATTGTGGTTGGTTTTATTTACTTAAATACGTTGTTCAATATGATTGGTGGCTCGATCCTGGTCATGTCACGCCTCCAAGCGGTGGTACTCCGCATGGTGGATTTTGGGGGTGTGACAGATTGGTATCAGAGCCATTGGTTATAGTGAACTTGGTTTTAAAAAGGGAAAAAGCTTTTTGATAAAACCAGACTATAACCGGTACAGTGCTCAACGATCCACAACGACGCTTCGCTCCACGTGCATGACTCGACATAATAGGTGGTATGATTTATGTTATATTGTCGGTTAGATAGCTCACACTGTGCATTAGATAATGTGATGATTGCTATTTGAACCTTGCGTGCTTACTCTCTACTGTCGTCCCACACTTACGCACTTTCACGACACTATTCTCACTTACGTTGCTTCGTGATGAAGATCATGAGCGGACGCGGAGGGCGTATCAACCTTACCCAAGCCCAGTTGACGGCTCTGATCAACGAACGAGTTGCTGAGGCACTCGCAGTTGTTCCTGCAGGAGGTATAACCTGCTACTTCGACCTATCTTAGGGCGATTAGATCCTACCTTCGTGAACCGAATCTTGTGCTTAAACTTGTCCTTTATCTTCACGCCACAGGACAACTTGCCCAACCTCCCGTTCCTTCGATCCGTAACCGATATAACAAAACGCTAACAACCACACCACGATTTCTACCGATCACAAGATTACCCCCCCCCCCCTCATTACCTTGTTGGGTAGCTAATTGATATCTTATTTTGATCTACACCCTCGTATACCCAACTTAGCAAGCGGATGCCTCCTAATGATGGGATAGTCTTCGGGACATTCGAGGACGGCGATACGGATTACTCAACCAACATACGGACACGACGAACTACACATTTACCTCACCCTTTTTCCCCCTTACACTACAAGAGTCGCACTTTGATCATAATTATGTGAAATCTTTTCGCTAGCCTTTGTACCGACCTATGCTTAATGCAATGCCTAATTTCTACTATTGACTTACACAGAACCATCATTCCTTTACCACAGTGACGCTAGACACTAATGCGAACTCACTCTAGATTAGAGGGTTTGGAAGGATCGAATTTCTATCATTGGTGATCACTTATTGAAACCTTGAGCGTGATGATGTGATTATACTCTCTCGAATGCGTTTTCGCGTCCTTTCTTTGGAACCTCGCGATTACACAAACGTATTTTTAAATTCATTCACACGACCTAAGGAAACTCCTACGAACTTGATTTCTTACCGACTTGATAAATCAAAAACTCATCTAAGTTCATGGATCTAGGTGAATTATTCCTCCTTCGCATGTGGGTGATGCAAGGAACGATCCCAACGTTGTGACGAGTAAGTTTCTTCTGGAGGATTCCTTTGTTACTGTTTTATTTGATTCGGGTGCCGATACTAGTTAGTCAGATGCTTAAGCGTACCCCGACACTTTTGAACACCAAACACACGGTAGAACTAGCAAATGGTAAAAGTCTTGAAGCCACACACATAGTTAAGGGCTGTAACCTCGTCCTAGCTGGTCAGACCCTCTCCATCGATCTTATTCCTATCATTCTGGGTAGTTTCGACGTTGTCATTGGAATGGATTGGTTATCTTGACACCAAGCGGAGATTATTCGCAAGAAGAAAGTTGTCCGTATCCCTCGTTCTGGTAAAGAATCGCTCGTGATTCGTGGCGACAAGAGTGGTGCTGTTGTAGGCATCATCTCTTTCCTTAAAGACCAGAAGTGTTTACGAAAGGACCACACCGCTATCCTAGCCCTCGTTACTGATGCATCCGCGGAAGAAAAGAACATTGAAGACATTCCTATTGTACGCGACTTTCCCCAGGTATTTCCTGAGGAATTACCTGGCCTTCCGCCTCATCGACAAGTCGAGTTTCAAATCGAGCTAGCTCCTGGAGCAGCACCAATAGCTCGTGCGCCTTATCGACTTGCTCCATCAGAACTCGAAGAACTGTCTACGCAACTACAAGAACTTCTGGAAAAGGGTTTCATACGTCCTAGCTCTTCGCCCTGGGGAGCTCCAGTCTTGTTTGTGAAGAAGAAAGACGGTACTTTCAGGATGTGTATTGACTACCGCGAACTCAACAAGGTGACCGTGAAGAATCGTTATCCTCTTCCACGCATCGATGACTTATTCGATCAATTGCAAGGGTCGAGTTTCTATTCTAAGATTGACCTAAGGTCAGGCTACCATCAGCTGAGAGTCCGAGAGGAGGACGTCTCCAAAACAACATTCAGAACTCGTTACGGCCATTATGAGTTTCTGGTTATGCCTTTCGGATTGACGAATGCACCAGCGGTCTTCATGGATCTCATGAACCGAGTGTGCAAGCCTTACCTAGATAAGTTCGTTATTGTGTTCATCGACGACATCCTGATCTATTCTAAGAGTCAGGAGGAACACGAGCAACACCTGAGACTTATTCTGGAACTACTTCGTAAAGAGCAGCTGTATGCCAAGTTTTCGAAATGTGACTTCTGGCTTCGCGAAGTCCATTTTCTGGGCCATGTGGTAAACAAGGATGGGATTCATGTTGATCCATCCAAGGTTGACTCGATCAAGAACTGGCCTGCACCCCGCACACCAACAGAGATCCGCCAATTCTTAGGTCTGGCAGGATATTACAGAAGGTTTATCAAAGATTTCTCCAAGATTGCGCAACCTCTCACTTCACTGACTCAGAAGGGTGTCACCTATCGTTGGGGTGATGCACAGGAGTCCGCATTTCAGCACTTGAAGGATAGACTTTGTAGCGCGCCTATCCTCTCATTGCCTGAAGGCACAGACGATTTTGTGGTTTACTGCGATGCTTCCATCCAAGGCCTTGGTTGTGTGTTAATGCAACGTGACAAGGTCATTGCCTACGCATCACGCCAACTTAAAGTTCACGAAAGGAACTACACTACTCACGATCTGGAATTGGGAGCAGTTGTTTTCGCCCTTAAGATATGGAGACATTACCTGTACGGTACCAAGTGCACCATTTACACCGATCACAGGAGTCTCGAGCATATCTTCAAGCAAAAGGAGTTAAACATGCGTCAACGTCGATGGGTCGAACTCCTGAATGACTACGAATGCGCGATCAAGTATCATCCGGGCAAGGCCAATGTTGTGGCTGACGCCCTCAGTCGAAAGGATACTATACCTAGGCGTGTACGTGCGTTACAGCTTACCATCCAATCTAACCTTCCCGCTCAGATTCGCGATGCTCAAGTTGAAGCATTGAAGGCAGAGAACATCAAGGCTGAGTCCTTACGAGGATCGAGGCAACGACTGGAACAAAAAGAAAACGGCGCCTACTATGTTAACGGACGCATATGGGTTCCACTGTATGGAGACCTACGCGAGCTGGTGATGGATGAAGCGCATAAGTCTCGTTACTCAGTACATCCTGGTTCGGACAAGATGTACCATGATCTCAAGACTACATACTGGTGGCCTGGTATGAAAGCCAGCATAGCAACCTACGTCGGTAAATGCTTGACTTGTGCCAGGGTCAAGGTCGAATACCAGAAACCATCAGGCCCATTACAACAACCAGAGATACCTAAATGGAAATGGGAGCAAATTTCCATGGATTTCGTTACTGGTCTGCCCAGATCTCAACGCGGAAATGATACCATTTGGGTGATCGTGGATCGAGTGACCAAATCTGCACATTTTCTGCCTATCAAAGAAATGGATAAGTTTTCTACTCTAGCAGACATCTACCTAAAAGAAGTGGTATCAAGGCACGGAGTGCCAACCTCCATCATTTCTGATCGTGACGCGCGTTTCACCTCTGAACTGTGGCAAGCTATGCATAGGTCTTTTGGCTCACGTTTAGATATGAGCACCGCTTATCATCCACAGACGGATGGGCAATCTGAACGCACCATCCAAACCCTCGAAGACATGCTTAGGGCATGCGTAATCGACTTCGGCAATGGCTGGGAAAAACACCTCCCGCTAGTGGAGTTTTCATATAACAACAGTTACCACACCAGCATCCAGGCCGCTCCGTTCGAGGCATTGTATGGACGCAAGTGCCGATCACCTCTCTGTTGGGCAGAAGTTGGTGACAGTCAAATCACTGGTGCAGAACTCGTAGTAGATACAACCGAGAAGATTGCTCAGATACGACAACGCATGGCGGCAGCCCGTGACCGTCAGAAGAGCTACGCCGATAAGCGAAGAAAGCCACTAGAGTTCCAGGTTGGGGATCGAGTGCTGCTCAAAGTCTCACCTTGGAAAGGTGTAGTTCACTTTGGCAAACGAGGCAAACTCAACCCGCGTTATGTCGGACCGTTCGAGATCATTGAGAGAATTGGCAAAGTCGCTTACAGGCTGAATCTACCTGAAGAACTCAGCGGAGTTCATAATGTTTTCCATGTGTCAAATCTGAAGAAGTGTCTGTCAGATGAGACCCTCATAGTTCCTCTCAAGGAGCTCACTATCGACGACCAGCTGCGATTCGTCGAGGAACCAGTAGAAATTACGGATCAAGACGTTAAGATTCTCAAGCACACTAGAATACCTCTCGTCCGAGTTCGTTGGAATTCCCGTCGTGGCCCAGAGTATACCTGGGAACGAGAAGACCAAATGAAACTCAAGTATCCCCAGCTGTTTAAGAAAAATGCAACCACTACTGAGACTGAAGCTACCGCAGAATTTCGGGACGAAATTCCAAATCAACGGGGGGATGATGTGACACCCCAGGAAAATCAGGAAAACAACGCAACTTAACTAGCTTCCTCAGTAACCACGCACTAAATTTCGGGACGAAATTCTCTTAACAGGGGGAGAATGTGACAACCCTCAAAATCCCATGTATTCCGTACAAATTATTAATGATAATTAAAGTGTCTGACGACTGTGTGGAATTACTTAACTGCTTTCTGATATCTGTGTTATGCTTACACGTATTTGTTAATATCCTAAGGAATATGCTAGGAATATGCTAGGAATATGCTAAGGAATATCCTAAGGAATATGCTAAGGAATATGCTAAGGAATATGCTAAGGAATATCCTAAGGAATATGCTAGGATAATGCTAGGAATATGCTAGGAATATGCTTGGAATATGCTAGGAATATGCTATATGGAAGATCTTATAAATACCACCATTCCACCAAAACTCTCTTTCTCTCCTCTCCTCCCTAGCTCACGGCCGAGACCCCCCTTGAACACACCACCATTTTCGGCTCTTGATCTCCTCATTCCAAAGTTATACAAGTGTTACGGGCCACGCATAAGGAGTCTTGGAGCTAACGGAAGGCGAAGGACCTCTCTATCTTGCTTTTATCCACCTCTTTTTCGCATAGTTTCTTCCCTAGCCTTGTGCTAGTTGTAAGTGCTTCTAATCAACTTCTTGTTCATGTTTGATGTGGTTAATAAGAGATTAGTCGGTTAAAAATTGTGAACATACAAGATCAAAATCTAAAAGTCTACTAAAATGATGAACAAGGTGGTTAATGGATGAATATTAGTGTAAAGCATGTAGATCTTGTGTGATTATGATTATTGGTTGATTATCTGATGTGTTGCTGGATAATATTAATGTTTGATGTTGTTGTGAATACTAAACTTGTTAACGGTAACGATCGAACACGATTTAGAAGGTTAAACACTAAAAATCAGAATCTGTCCAAGTTTTACAGCCAATTTCAGTTGGCTGTAAACAGGTCATAAACCTAACGAAAAACTGATATTTTGACTCTAAAATGTGATATTAGGAAATACGGTTCTAATGTCACCGGAATCGTAATTTTTGGACTCCGTTTACTATTTTTAAAGTATTAATTTGTAACAGCAACTTAAGCTGGATTTTTACAGCAATAAATGGGTGTCGTACTTTCAGTCATAACCTGAGTTTTATGATGAATCGGACCATGAAATTTGTACAGTAGATGACAAGCGATGCATGTGTAATTACCCTACTGGAATTTCGTAAATCGGACACTCGATGAATTTTTAATAAATTGTTCCATGGACTGTGGTCAGAAATTCATAAATCTGAGTTCAGTCCGGAATATGATTTTTTATAAAATATTGGTAGTGAACCGGACCCCGATATTTTTACACAATAAAATATGGAATGTTTAAGACAACCTGTAAAAATATGGGAATTTTTGGAATAGTTTAACTATTTTATTAAAACGTCTGAAAACAGCTGGTTTTGAATATAAATGCTGAATTGAGATAAGTTGTGACTTGCGTGTCTAAATGTCGAGTATGCTATCCGTGAATGATCTAACATGTTATATATGTTATGTGCATTATCGTATGTTTGATTTTGAGTGGGGAATGGATGGGAAACTTAGAGGGCATAAACCGTTAAAGTGATGCATGTTATGTGATAGATACGTGTAGGAACTTTGTGTTCTATTTGAAAGCCTCTAAATGACTAACTGGTAAATCATACTAGGACGTGATTGACCGACCTTGACTGTTAGCTATATTGAGAATCTAACCGAGCAAACTGAGGTGAGTTCACACTCTTTCCAAGGCATGGGATTCCCAGGGGTTTGGGAATGGGATTAATTAACTATTTGTACTATCATTACTATTAAACTACTTTTTACTGTCCTCGGATTGAAGGGCACGTACGTAAAACCTACGTACACGATCATAAGACCATCAACTCTATCACTTTAAGTCCCTCATTTATCGACTTAATCGCCGAGGCCTATGGCGAGCGGGTCATTAGTTAATAGCGCTATTAGGTTTAACAAACCTCACACCGTGCCAGTCGGACGGGCGTGTACTAATGGACTATGGGCAAAGGGTCAATGCTGATAGACATTGACTTAGGGCACCTCTTATATTTTCATAGCAGTCGATACGCGTGGTCTAGTAACACATGGGAAACCCCCACTAATCTTCGCAAACATGTCAGAAAGACCGCGATGCAAACTCATACGATACATGGTTTTCAAAACGAACAAATGATTTACGAAACGAATGCTATAACTAAACAACCAACTGTGAATTCACTCAACTTTGTTGTTGACTCGTGTTACATGCCTTACAGGTCGTTAAATGCTTGGAGCTTGCACGAGGAAGGAGTCGTTGTGGGATACGGACTGTCATGTTCCGTAATAAACACTTAATCCTTATGAACTTATTAAATCTACGTTTTGGACTTCAAACTTATGGACTACGAACTTATATTTTGGTATCACGTATTATGCTTCCGCTATTTAATTTAAAACTTGGTTAACTGGCTTTTGGTCACCAATTGTATTGTGGTTGGTTTTATTTACTTAAATACGTTGTTCAATATGATTGGTGGCTCGATCCTGGTCATGTCACGCCTCCAAGCGGTGGTACTCCGCATGGTGGATTTTGGGGGTGTGACATCTATCTTATGAAGGATCGGTTGCAGGGAGGATCGGAAATCCTATGCTAACAAAAGAGGATTACGATCAGATAGACGCTGAAGAGATGGAACTAATGGACATCAAATGGTGTCTAGCTAGTGTCCTTAGAAGAGCTGAGAAGTTTAAGATGATTACCGGGAGAAATGACTTTCTTGATGCACATGTTTCTACTTTAGGTTTCGATAAATCTAAAGTTACTTGTTTTAAATGCAGGGAGAAAGGTCATTTCAAGAGGGAATGCAAGAATAGAGATGCGAATGATGCAAAGAATCCGTTCGGAAAAGATGACTACTACCGAAAAGCCATATACCAACAAGTTGGTCAGCAACAACAAAAAGAACCACAAGTGGCTCATGGTAGAAAAGTTATTAAAGATTCAAAGAGAGCATGTTTGGGGAATCAAGAAAGTTTTAACTGGAACAAATACATTTCATCCGACAGCAAAGCATGCCTAATCAATCAAGATGATGAAAGGTTACCTGAAGGCTTTAGCTGGGATATGTTTGTTGATGAAAAAGGAGAGTTTAAAGCTTTCATTGCTAAGATTGTGAAAGAACCAGATATATTTACTGAATGGATGAAGTCTATTGGAGTTAGTATGAAGAATGAAGATCAAAAATATGTTTCATCAGAAGAATGCTCACAGAGTTCAGATGAAAGTTTACAAAGTGATGAAAGTTCAGAAAGAGAAGTTGTTTTTGATCAAACACCATCTGATTCTGGTTCTTCGGATGATAGTTATGACAAATCAATAGAGTTTGATCAATCACCAACTGATGACAGTAGTGATGATGAGGAAGAAAAACATATTAATGTTGCAAAATCTCATCTCTCTCCTGAAAGTTTTCATTTTTATTTTGCAGATCGTCTGGAGAAGCTGAAGGAGAGACGAGCAGCAAAAGAACAAAAGCAGATGAAATCTGAAGGTGTTGCTCAACAAGATGAAATTGTTCAAGTTGAAGAAGTTAAAATTGTTGCTGAGGAGGTTGATGAAGCAGAGAAGGTGACTGAAGCTGAAAAAGTTGTTGAAACTGAAAAGATTATTGAAGTAGAAAAGATTGTGGAGGTTATCAAACCGTGTTCAAAGTGTCTAGAGTCTTGCAAAGAATGTGCAGCTAAAGATGAAAAGCTGGCTGAGTATGAGAAGATGAAAGAGCAGTTGTTGTTCAATCTCAACTATGTGAAAGAATCTTATGGCGTGTTGAACAGAACAGTAACCGGTCTTCAAAAGACAAATTCTGAGAGAGAAGACGCTTTGACTATGATGAACGCTACGTTGATGACAAAACAAAAAGCTATAAATCATTACATTGAAGAAAACGCTAAGCTGAAGCAAGAGTTGGAGTTTGAGAAAATTGAGAATGAGAGGATCAGACATTTATTACAAAGTTATTCTAGTTTTGATTATCTTATTGATCGAATTTATCCGACTGTTGCAGGTTTCGAAGCATTCAAAAACGACAAGCCAAAGGAGAAAGATACTGGTAAGAAACCGACTGTTAGCTATAACAAGTGTCTGCCTCCGATCTGGGAAGGTTATTCTTCCAGAAAACCAAATGAGGAGCAAGTCGAAAAAGCAGTCAATATACAGTTAAAAACCGATACAACTGATGAATTACCAGAAAACATTGACATCACTTTTACATCGTCTAACACTGATCATGAGTCTAAGTTAATCAAAAATGTGGTCGATCAGGTGTTGGATACTGACGAGGAGTCTGAGTCAAAATCTGAGTCTGGAGGGTCAAGTTCGTCAGTCAACAGTTCAAAACCGATGGTTAAACGGGTTTATAGTAAAGAGTTTTTGTTATCAAAATCGAATTTGAATGATGAAACATTCGAAGTAGTTTATACTTTGAATGATTCTGACAAATTATACTCTGACAAAGAGTTTCCAATAACGAGTGTTAGATTTGAAATGATCAAAAAGGTTTTCAAAATGACAGAAATTAATATTTCTGAAATAAAAGATTTAAATCTTACTGGAAAACCTAAAAAATACACTTCAAGAGTTCAACAGCGTTTAAATAAGAAAAAGGGTTACAATTTTGGTTCTGGTTTTCAAAAGAAACCAACCCATAATGGTAGCTACAAAAAGAAAGGATTAGGTTTTACATCACCTGAAAATTATAAAAATGATAAAATTTCTAAAACAAACACAAAACTTGTTTCAGGAGGAAGTGCTGAGGAAGAACAGAAGAAACCTTTCTGGAAACAATCTAACCAGGAGTTTCTTGCTGAGAAGAAGAGAACAGGAACTAGAGTGTTTCACAAGAAGGATACTCGAATTTGTTTTAGATGCAATGAAGCTGGTCACATTGCATCAATTTGTTCTCAAATGGCAAAACCAAAACAGGGAGTATCTGAAAAAACTGAAAGAAAAAGTTGTCGATGTTGAACCACCAACTGAAAAATTCAAAATTTTTGAAAATTCGACTTATGAAGTTGGTGAGAGTTCAAAGAAAAATTTTTACAAAAAGAAAGCCAAAGACAACCAAATGTGGGTTGTTAAAAAGGGTGATGAGAAGGTCGGCGATAAATCTGATTCCACAAAATCAGTGGAGCCACAAGTTGAGGTTAAAGAAGAAAAATTTGTGCTTTCAGAAGATGATGTTAAAATTCCATCTTTGAAGTTTGAAAATATTAAGAAAAAAGTTGGTAAGGTTGAGATCTCAGATGAATTCTTTTCTGATCAGAAGGAATTTGATATTGAGAAAGTATTCAATGGGAATGTTATGAAAATTTTTGGGAAAATGATTGATGGGAAAGTAAAAGGGGTTAGAGATTTTTATGCGACAAAGAAAGCAATATATAACCCTACTGAACAAGAGTTAAAAACACCCAAGGTTGGTAAGACTTGGGTGGAAATTCTTTTCCCTTGAAAACTCAGGAATTGCCGGAGATCCCAAGTTTGTAATCGCTGATCATGAATCAGCATCTTTCTTGATAATTGATTGTGTTGAAAGAATCTTATAATGGTTAAATTTTGGCAAGTCACACTGCAGGAATTGCCGGAGCTTCCAGGTTGGTAAGTGTGAAGCAGGAATCGGCATCTTTATTGGTAACATGTTTTTGTGTAGATGTTTTATTCCTACATGTGGTTAAATGGTGTGGATATACTTACAAGTGGTACAGAGGTTTGATGGTGCATACTTACAAGTGGTAAACCAGGGACATTAAATTGTACTACATTTACTACAAGTGATTAAATTGAACAAGACGATGAACCAGTCCCTACAAATGGTAAAAACAAACGTATTTTCCGGAAAAAATCATTTTGATTAAAACAAACTTAAGTGTTTTGAAATCTTAATGAGAAAATAGTTTGTTGAAAGGGGGAGTTCTGATTGTTTATGCCTAGTGGATGGCGAATTGAAGCAATTCGATATCGATTGTCACTTTACTTGTATAGTTTATTTTCAAATTTTGTTTCAAAGTGGGTCAAGAGCTCAGTTTGTTTTCAAATTTCTCTAAATGTGTTTGCATTTTAGGGGGAGTAAAATAGTTTCAGAAAATCCAAAAACATTAGAAAATTTGAAAAATCCAAAAACGAGTTTTGTTGTCAAAAAGAGGAAATGATAGTACATCAGTGGACTGTCACAACATGCTAAAGAAATGGAAAGTTAAAAATGTGATAAGCAATCTCACTGATGATATGCCAGTAGGTTTTTGCTCATTTAGTAGATTGTATCGAGATATAAACCTAAATTTCAAACTTGCTTATTTCATGGGTAACATTTCTTGGATATATAGGTAACCCCTGAAATCTTATTTGAAAGATCCCTCTTTCTGAGATACTAGGTCTTTATACTCAGTGATATCTGGGGTATTATCCCGGGACTTCTGCTGAATGGAAATTCTGACCTAGTCCCCGTATAATACTTTCTTCAAATGCTTTGAAATATAAGCTCGCCCTCAGCAAAATGATGAAACAATAAAATTGATAATCATTGCTGTTGAAGAAAAGATCCTCTAAAGGGGACAAACCTAAAGTCGAACCGTCATCTCTCTGCTGAATGGAAGTTCTGACCTGAGCTCTAACGGTTTCCCATCTAACCCCTTTACAGATATCATCTGTGGTATACTCACCTGTAAGACTGAATATTGGGATCTGGATACGGGAGTATATTCAAGTAGTGGGACACGCAAATAAGTTTAAGTGTTTAAGACATTAATATCTTATCTCGAAACAGTTGAACTTTGTGTGAAAATTTAAGTGGACCAATATACTGACAATCTAGGTGAATTGTTTAGAACTAAAAATGAAATGAAGCTTAACGATGTTGGTGATTTGTCTCAAAAACTGATATGATCCTCTTACACAAACTCACAAAAATAATGTCTGTAAATATTTCGTTACTGCATTTCTTTACAATAAAAAATCCAAAAAGACTTTTAGTGTGTTTTAGCATAAATTTTGAAAAATTCAAAAAGATTTTTGACAACTGGTGTTGAAAAGCTGATTTTCAAAGTTCCAAGTGCTAAACATGATGACATTCTTGTGAGGGAGAGTCTGTGTTTGAAAACAAATTCGTTGTGATCAAATCTACAAATGGTTCATCAAGATTATAGTTAAATCTGAGGGAGAGTCTGAATACCTTAATTTGAAATGTTTAAATGTGTGAAATTTATTTTGAGGTAGAGATTGTGCAGGTGTAAGTTTGAGCCAGGTGACGATCCTGAGCAGAATGAGAGCCAGGGCACGATCTTGAAACAACATTAGTAGAGCCAGGCTGATTGATCCTAAGAAGCTTGTGTTTAGAGAGCCAGGTTCCGATACATGAGGACTCTGAACTGAAGAATAGAGCTAGGTGATCTTGGGAAATGAGCCAGATTACGATCCCGAAGCAAATGATGCTGATGAACTTAAGGAATGCCAACACATTGTTTGGGGGAGTCTGTTAATGCTGATTGAAAGAGAAAAGCCCAGAGACTGATCAAGACTGAAGTTACAAAGACTCGACACGGCAAGACTCGTCAACATCTAAGGGGGAGTCTGTTAGTGCATGCATCTGTCGACTTCGTCTTGTATCAAGTCTTGTACTAGATAGGTTAGATCAAGGCACGTTGTACGAGAATATAGGAAAGTTTAGGGTGATTTAAACTGATTCTGCTTGAAATGGTTTCTGCTCATTTCAAGCGAAATCATTAGATTTGATTCCACTTGAATGTATCGTGGAGATTCCGCTTGAAGTGATGATTCCGCTTGAGCATGTTCAAGCGGAATCAGAGGGCCTATAAATAGTTGCTTCAAGCGAAATCATTAGTAGTTGGTTCCGAGGTCTTGTATTGGAAACCGAAGTGCTGCCGGTTTATCCTGTGGATGTATTAGCTGTTAAATCAATCAGAAAGAGTATTAAAGTGATATTCAAGCTGTGTCTACCTTTGTTTCTTTGTTTCCGCCTCTAAAACAAAGTAAAACTTCTCTGAACGACTCGTTCTGGTCAATACACAATCCTACAGTTGGTCTGGGAACAAAGGTAATAGTGGCGGTTCGGCTACTTAGTTTAGGTTAGCATCTACTGCTATAGTGGCTAACATGTGAAAATTTGCCAGCTGTCTATCTAGTTCCTCTTCCCAAGGTGGCCTACTGGCTGTTTCCTGAATCTGTGCATCTGCCTCCCTATTAGCCCTGACTATGGCCCTCTGTTGTTGTAGCTTCTTCATTCTTTTTCTTCTCTCATGTGCTCCTCTATTAAACCAACCTCTCTTTTTAGTAGTAAAGGGTTCCTCCGACTGTGCCTTAAATATAAATATCCCTTCCTCAGTATCGGCTCAGTATCCTGAGGGATTAGGTTGAGTTGATGCTCCCTCATCTTAACTATCTAAATGACGATAAGCATCCGAAGTTCCTTGCTCACTCATACTATAAACTAACAAATAGTCAAATAACACAAAACACATAATCACATAAGTTATTTCCTATCACAAAATTTTAAGTGTCAGCAGAACACTTCTTTGGCTTAAACCAGTGGCTGTAGCTCTGATATCACTCTCTGTCGCAGCCCCCGAACCCTACCTCGGGAGCGGGTGCCGCGAGGACAGTATCAGTGGTATCGGTGTTTATTAATTTGGCAGCGGAATACATCAGGACCGTAGTTAGAAAATATGTTTATCAGAGTAAAACACCAAACTTTTATAATAATAATTTGTTGGGATAAAACCCAAGTTCATTTAACAATATATTTATAGGAATAAACCCTAATTATTGAAAAAAAAAAATTCTTCTTTGTTTAGGTAACTTTTATAGCCACTTTTCCAAGCCTTCAGTGCTCTCAGGCTGGCTTCTATTTGGCTTTCACATTCTGTTACCTGAAACACGTTTTTAAAAAATTTTATGTAACACCTCATAAAATCACGTCCAATGATGTATCGACACGTGTACTAAACCCTAATAAAGTTAAATGTTGAATTCGAGGGACTGATTTTGTGAAAAATCGAAAACTTTGTATGCGAAAGGACTAAAAGTGTTAACATGCTTAAACTAAGCCTCTGAATAACAATACACAGTATTCATATTCACAAATGAGCCATTTGTTGATTGAGAGTAGCTGTTTGTGTAATTATTTGAAAGTTTGCGCGACGAAGGGTTAAAAGTGTCAACATGTTAATTCTTACCTCTGAGTGACCTTTTAACAAACCCAGAGCTTCATGATAATTGATTACACTCCCGGGAATGCCTAAAATTGGCCATTAAGGGCTTTTATGCCAATAACTGAAATTACGCGCAAGTATACAAGTTAAAGGGGTTAAAAGCGTCAACATGTTCAATTATATCTCTAAGTAACCTTTTAACGAACCCGAAGCATCGTGATGTTTAATAATACTCTCGAGAATTCCTAATATGGATTACATAGGGCCTTGATGCTATTAAACGATGATACGCGCAAGTTTGCGCGTTAGAGGGACCAAAAGCGTCAACTTTTAAAACTGCACCTTTTGGTGACCATTTAAGCAAACGGGAGTGTCGTAACATTTAAGCATATGCTCGGGAATACTCAATATGGACCACGAAAGGCTTAGATATCGTTAAACGATATTACGCGCTACTTTATACGATTAAAGGACTAAAAACGACAATAAGCGAAACTACGCCTTTGAGGATTTTTTTTAAACAAACCGAGACCTTCGCAATGCTCGGTCAAGCTCCCGGGATGCCTAGGGCTGACTGTTAGAGGTTTTTGAACCTTAAATTAACATATTATGAGAAATTAGACATTTAGGTGTCAAAAGTGTCAATATTATAAAAGAAGCTCAAAAGTAATGAGGGGGCTGTTTTTGACAAGAGATGAAGCTAGTGTCTGACTAAGCCTGCATTCGTGGACTGCCAGGCTACATATCAGCAGAATAAATCGCGTTTAAATCGTCGGTTCGCTTGATACTCGATCATCATTCCTAATTAAAATAACTAAAACATTGAAGGGACCAAATATGCCAATCAGCTAAAGCTGATTTCTTTGGCTGGGGTGACCCTTGTCACGGGTCGTGACCTAAGTCCAGGCCTGCTCTCTCGGGCCACCAAGCTGCATCTCAGCAGTAACATAATAGTACTATAAGTGTTGGTTTATACTCTCCAGGATCTACAACATTTTAAAAGCTGAAAATAAGAAAGTCAGGGACCAAATTCAGCAATCTGCCAAACTTCAGACCTGGGTCGACTTTGTCACGGACCGCGAAGCCCATTGGGCTTTCCTACGCGAGCCACTAGAACATGTACAGCAGCAATAGTGGTTTTAAGTTGCTGTTTTGAAGCCCTTGTTTGTTCTTCACACATTTAAAACGATTAAACTCATACCTGGGGCTGCAAACTGAATTGCAACAGCTGTTTAGACACATGGGATCATCTCATGGTGTCCCTAGACACTTGTCATGATCCAATCCATCCTACAAACCTATAAATAGGCCTTCATTTCTCATTTAACACTTGCATCAATTCTTCATTCTTGATATTTCTCTCTCTCTAATTAGAGGATCCTGAATATTTGGAACCTCCTCTGAGTTGATTTCAGTCCATTGGACCCTTTCTATGTGTCCTTTCCTGACTAGTATATTTTATTTTGGCTTAAAAAACCGAAAAGTCAAACGTTTACGATAAACGCTTTGACTTTTAGCTAGACCGTAAACGGTCAAGCTATTGTTCGCAACGAACATGGCTATGTGATCGTACTTAGGTAGGTGTTGAACCCTCAAAAGGGAACCTCCTAATTATCACGTTTACTTAGTTAATTGTCGGGTCAAAGTAATTAAAATAAAAGTCAAACGGGTCAGTTTTTAAATAAAAATCATAACTGATAATGTAGAAGCTATAAAATCGGTTTTGTCACTTTAATAACTTGGTAAATATTAATTGAACATATCTAGGCATGTTCAACCTGACAATTCTGAGTTTAGACTCAGTTCGCAACCGAAAGTCACAAAAGTTGACTTTTGCTTTGACTTTTAGTTCGGACCCGAAATAGCTTAGTTTAGTTATGCCTTAGGGTTCCTTTGTGAGCATATTATATGTTAGTATAACCCTCTGAGGTCATACTACATGGTCCATTAGAAATTACAGTTCATATGCATGTTTCCGTTATTTGCTTAAAAGTTGACTATTATGCCCTTATGTTATAAAAACGAGATTTTTGAAAATATGAGAGGACAAAAAGTTTTATTACTGATATTTAAACATGTCACAAAAATTTGACATCATTTTCTGGTCCTAAACAAAAGTTATGCAAGATAGTGTAAAATGAAACTTTTTGTTAATTAAATGGCATTTTTAGCATAAATCATATTTAATCCCAAATTTTTGCACCAAACTCATTACCTACTATTTTGATATAATTTTTAGGGAATTTGGAAATTTTTGTCAAATTTTATGCTAACCATATCATAGAGTTCTTGCATGAGCTCGGTAATTGACGATAAAGCCCTTTTCATTAATAAAATGAGTTTTACACATCATTTTCATGTCAAATCTTTTCCTACTGATGTTATATATTAAATAGAATATTTTAAGCATTCAAGACTAATAAAAATCTCATAATTTTATAAACATCCCAAATATCGACTTTTATGCGAATTAGGCGCATAGTATGGTTTAAAACCATATTTAGCACCTAAGACATGATACTTACTGATTTCATAAATAAATTTTAATATCTTAACAGTAGGTATAAGTCTTGAACTCAGATTTCCAATTTGGTCCTTAAAACATATATGAAATGACCAAAATGCCCCTCCGGTGCATAGTTTGGCCATATATGATAAACTTCACATATGTGTGATATTTTACTGATGTATCATGATAAAATAATTAATTTTACTGATTATTTTAGACCAGAACCTCAGTTTGCTATTTAACCTCTTTTATAAACTTTAAAATGACCAAAATACCCTTACGGGGCTTAAATTGGTTTTAAATTCGTTTTGGGCATAATTGAAGATATCCTACTGATATCACAACATATTTTAAGCATAATAACTTATGGAACTTGTACATGACTCATCTGGTTACCCGTTATGCTTATACGCGTTCGGTACGGTTTATGTAACTAGTTTGCATAAATTAACCGAAACGGGTCAAACCTTATCATATTTAATTCAAAATACAGAATGTATTTAGTTTACCCATGTTATGCAAGTCTTCATACTTGTTGGGTCTAAATCACATTCCAATCCGGTCATCGCTTAATCTAGCGTTTCGTGCCGTAAACCTTTCCTTAAAACTAACCGGTCTAAGTTACAACTTAAATAAGACCCGTTAGGAATCTAATAGGTTAATATAACATTCGTTCCAGATTAGGAGCCCAGTAAAAGCTCCCTGCACTTGCTGATTAGAATATACGGCTGAGTATAATTTACATTTTAGCTCAAGTAAATACTTTTATCTTATTTTCCCTTATACGGGCTTGGGATACGGTGAATTATTACCGCTTGGTCGGGTACTGAATATTTAATCGATTAGTGGTTAAATCATTGAGATAACCCGTTTTAATCTGTTTTGTTTGATACAAAGCCTTTGGGGGTTAATATGACCGTGTCCTGGATATCCTCGGCTCATTCATTTGAAATGGCCACATCTTAAGCACGGGGTGTAGACATACACCTGACAGTTGCGTATGTATAAACGGTATCTCACTCGTGAGGAAACTTCTTGTGGGCCTATACTTGTGGTGTGTCTATTAATCTTGTATTGGATCTTCTATTCCGGTCCTGAACGTACGACAAACATATAAATCTGTATACAAGATTATTTTAAATAATTGTCCCAAGTTATAAAAGAATTTTTATGCCTTGTGCATCTAAAACAATTTTCTTAAATGTTTTCAGAAAGAGTCAGTTAATTGTATTTACCAGTGTAAACTGACGTATTTTTCAAAAAGACTAAGTGGCAGGTACTACGCGAAATTCGCTGGAAGCTCCTGAGCACTAGTTAAGGAATCTTGCAAGTTCTTAGTGCTTAAAGTCTGTTGAACAATAATGTGTATTCTGCTCTAGATCCGCCTGCGGATCCGTTTACAACCGTTTGTATAATATTTTCTTATACTTTGCATTTCGGTTTGTATTACTATTTTCTTCCAAGACTTCCGTTGTGCATTAAATTTTGTATATTTGACTATGATAATATCAACTACGTAACGATACTCCCCACCGGGCCCACCGGGCTGAGCTGTAAATATTGGGGTGTGATAGGTTGGTATCAGAGCCAACGTTTGAGTGAATTAAACTCTTGCCTTTAGTGTTTAATCTCAAATGACACAGTAGTATATTCCTTAGACCTTCTGAGTCTAGACTTAACGTAGGAATGCTCTCATCCCTATCAAGTAAACATTGTTTTCGATTTTATGTATTTTGAACGTGTCGCCAAGCAAAGAAGCCGTTGATGGAGATTCTTTCTGTCTGAAGCCAAGAAATGCTAAGCTTCATACCATGACTAGGATAAGCGTACGACCGGTTGAAGGAAAGACCTTTATGGACCTATTCCCAAAATCAATCCTATTTAAAACTCTTAACCAGACTTCGAAGTCCATACCAGAAGGTCCCTGAGTCTCCCATATTGAAGATGATACATGTGGATGCTATTAATCCCTATTTCCTATCTCCAAGTTTTGAAATTCCAGACTTGGACTATACCAGTCAAAACCCAATCCGTAATCCATGTCATTTCTTTAACCATTGAATCCTTGGATTCTATTTTTACAACATATTCTAATTTGAAATGTTTACTTTATTCACTAAGATCTTCAGTGTCGCTATAGCATTCGGCAAACAAAGAAAAGAAACAATCGGAATGAAGCAAGGAAGACATTAGAAAACTGTTCTCCCATCATATTTCATATTTCATTTTTCCCTTTTAGTCCCTGTATGGGCATTTGATTATCATAGTCCTTGTAGACTTACCTCTTCTAAATGAGACTTTGTATATACGTTTGTCTATCGTAGTTCCTTCTAGGACACTATATTCTAATAAATTCCCCCGTTGGGCATGCTATTCCAATATAGTCCTTTCATGGATGTGTGGTTTTATTAAAATCCCCTTTATGGATACATTATTTTGAATTAGTCCCTTAATGGACTTGGTATTTCCAATATAGTCATAGACATCATATTTTAAAATAATCCTTTTGGGGGCATATTATTTCAATAAAATCTTTTTGGTAAACATGTTATTTCATTAAAAATCTTTTGAAAACATTTTATTTTATTAAAGTTCCTTGGCGAATATAATAATTCATCATAGTCCTCTTGAGGACACATCTTATAGTCCCTATATGGACTTATATATTTTCCTTTCAGTTCCCACGTGGGCTGGTATCGCTTCAAAGTCCCTATAAGGACCTAACACTTCTTTATAGTTCCAGTATGGACATTTGTTTATTAAAATCCTTATATGAACATATCTTTCAATTTAAGTCCCTGTGAGGGCATCTGTTCAGCAAAGTCCTTAGTGCGCATGCTGTACCAATATAGTCCTTTTTATGGACACGTTGTTTCATTAAAATCCCTTTGGGGATATGTTATCTCTAAATAGTCCTTCCGTGAACACGAGATTTCATTATAGTCCCTAAGTGGACATGATATTTCATTATAACCTCTTAGTAGACATGACATTTCGTTATAGTCCCCTCATGGGCAAACTGTTTTAATATAGTCCCTATACGGACTTATGATATTTTTTATAGTCCCTATACGGACTTATAGTTTCCTTTTTAGTCCTCTGTGGACAAATATGATATTAAAAGACCTGTTTAAGGCACTATGGTAAATTTCCTAATGATTTATTGAAAGTTTTTAAAATTTTTTATAGGTACTCATTTCGTCCTTTATCAAACATTAGTATCAATTTGATTCGAACTTTATCGATCTGCTATAATTTCAAAAGATCTTCTTAATGGTATAACCTAGCCGATATGTCAATACAGACATGCTATGATGGTAAAACCCTCTTAAGACAATTAATCCTTGTTAACATCTAAGAACATGCTAACATTCCTGGCAGTGTGACTTGAGAAACCACACCAGCCGTCACGGTATTTGGACTATGTCCAAGCCTTAAAGCCTGTATGATCAATCTAGATCATGGCAAGTAACATCAATGTGATGATTGAAATATAAACATCCGTTAGAGATGAAGTGCCTACGGGCTAAACTCATTGTCCTTTAAGACAACGACAGTTGTGGTCTACGACCCCCTGTCTAAAGATATTGGACTATGTCCAAGCATAATAGTCTATATGATCAATACGATCATGACTAATATCATTTAATACGATGATCACATTATGTAACGTCCTTTAGTGATGTTTCGCCTACGGGCTATAAACTATATTGTCCACTAGTGACATTGACAATTGTGACCGTTATGGTTCACCGTCCAAGGTAACGGGCAATGCCCAAGCCTTATAGTCTACAAGATCAATAAGATCATGACTAATATCCTAAATTACGATAAAATTATATATATATATATATATATATAAACATCCGTTAGTAATATCCATTGATTGGCCTATGTGGCAAACTAAAGTGTCGTTCAAGCAATGACAGATGTAGCCTATGACTCTCGGCCCAAAGGTAAAGAACTATGTTTAAACCTTAAAATCCCTGATCAAATGAGATCGCGGCTTATATATTAATGTCCTATGTGACAGGCCTTTTGTGCCATATCCTATATGTCCTTTTCGACAAGGCCTTCGTGCCATATGGCTATTATATGTCCTTTGAGACGAGCCTATGTACTACATTTTCATGTCCTTCATGACGGACTTACGTTCCACATTTAAAAGTCCTTATGGCGAGCTTTTGAGCTATTCAAAATCGTCAATATGACAAAGAAAATTGTGACACTGTGATTCCCTGTCTAAAAGGTAATGGACTCGGTCCAAACCCTAAATGTCATTGATGGTCCTTTCGTTACCTAGGCTAAATGTAATTAATATACATACAAATAACATTCATTGGGAATGTTCATAACCTATTAGCCTATATGGTTTAATAATACCATGGTTAGTGTATGTTAGGTCATCAGGATGATGACTAGTTGTTGTAATGCAACTAAGTAATTGTTTCGTTTGGTGTTAGGGATCCAGTCTCGAGTATGGCAAACTCAGATAAGACAACCAACAATCGCGTCATTGATGATGCGACACATACTAGTGATGCTACAATTGTGAACCTCAAAATTAACAGAGATGATCTCCAAGCTATGATTGACGCAGTTGTTGGAAAAGCTATGAGAAAGGTCATGAAAAAGTTAAAAGAGCCCAATGCTACTTGCTCCGAATCCCATTTAAAACCACACTTCTTTACTCATGAGAAGGATCTTGTTCATGCCTCAAATGCAAAGAATGAACCAAAAAGGAAAAGGGAGGAAGATAACTCCCAGATTTCTAAGAAAAAGGGTAAGCTTGAGCTCAATAAGAAACCTGTATGCAAGACCTGCTATAAAAGACACTGGTGTTGGTGCATTTCATCTGTTGACTTCGTCTTGGATCGAGTCATAGTATTAGAATGTTAGATCAGGGCACGTAGTACGAGAAAATAGAAGATTGTATAGGTTTTTAGGAGTAGGTTCGCTCATTTGGACTTGAGAGGTTCGTTTTTATGTCAAGAAGTGTGGTCCGCTTATACGACCAAGGTCGGTCCGCTTATTCGGACATGGTACCTTGGGGCGGACCAGCTTGTCTATAAATAGCCATATGAGCGGTTCATTTGTAAGGATTTGAAGAAACTCGTACCGAAGTGCTGCCGGATCGAGAACTGCTTGTAATCTGTTATATCTTAATGAAATAGAGTGTTTAAAGTGTAGTACTAGCTGTTTCTATGTTAATTGCTTGTTTTCCGCACCTGCGATTGACGAAAACTCCTCTGAACGACTCGTTCGGGTCGCAGAACGATCCTACAATTGGTATCAGAGCATCAGGAGGAGGAGTTCTACAGAGAATAGCTGAGATTCTTCAAAATTTCGGTCTTCTTCACCTTCTTTTTCTGTTTCAGACACTTTCAACGGTCAGAATTAGCTCAAAATCTCAGGGATTGTGCGCAACTACACAGAGACAAATCCTTGAAAGTTTGGTGTCAAAATTCGAAGGAAAAGTGGGTCAAAATGATATCCGAAGTAGGTCCGCTTTTCTGAACAGGTAATAGGTCCGCTCCTGTGAACCCCACTGGTCCGCTCATAGTGATAGTTTCAATCAGGTTCGCTCGAAAAGTTATGTCTGGTCCGCTTTTGGGTACAACTTTCAGTAGATTCGCTCAAAATCTTCTGCTGGTCCACTTTTGTGTCCAAGCTTCAATCTGGTCCGCTCATAGTTTCTGCTGGTCCGCTCTTGTGATCATTTGAAAGTCTGGTTCACTCGTTTGAACGTTACTGGTCCGCTTCAACAGACAACAAATAATCTGGTTCGCTTATTTGTCTTCTGATAGATCCGCTCAAGTGAACTTGTTTGGTTCGCTTTTGTGACACTTCGGATTTTCCCGGATAACCTTTCGATGTAGCATGTGTGTACGTAATCTATTAAAATGAAAATTTGAACTATTGTGTTACATGTTATGTGTATTTATGTATATGTGTATATAGATATATATGTGCGTGTTATATATTAGAGCCGAAACCTCAACCCGACTCGAGACATGCTCGGTCTCGAGTGAACAGCAAGTGTTGGGCCGGTAGGGCCTTGTGACCAAGAACCCAACCCGGAACCCCCTAGCCCCAACTCGAGATCCTATATAACCCAACCCTCACACCCTTTTTCCATTTTTCACCCTCATCTCCTCTCACTAAACCCTAAAACCCTAAGATCATCAACCTCCTTTCATCTCCTCTTCCTACTCGGAACCAACCGGAGACACCAAGACCCCCGGATCGAGCTCAAGATCACCACCCGAAAGTCGGTTCATCGGATCTTCACACCCTCAACATCAACCGGTTAGTGTTTTGTTGGTTAATATGGTTCTCGGTTGATTATTAGTGGTATGTTAGATAGCATTGTTATTGGTTAGTGCTTGATTAAGTTTTATGCACATTATAAAAGCTTTAGCCGAAATTGTGATGACTATGTGTTTGAATGTTCTTGTTTGTAACATGCTAAAAATAGAAGGGTGAATATTGTGTGATCTAGCTGAGTGATTAACATGTTTCGGATGTTTTGGATTAATGATGATACTTAGCAACAAAAATACTTCCAAGATTGCGAATGAAGGGCTGGGTATGCATGTTTCGGGTTGGATATAAAAGTCTAAACATGATGAACAATTTATGATTAAAGATGAACAGTATTGAAGGTTGCTTGAATATTCAAAATTGGTGAGTTTGATCTGTTTTAGACAAAGGTTAGACAACAAAACATGTTTATGCAATTTCATTGGTTAGTACAATATTTCATGAAAATGCAATGTTAGTGGATAGTACATCTGCTCAGGTTCTAGAAGATCCTCAGTGCACGTAATCACGGTTGCGAGTCGCAACCTTTGGTTGCTACTCGAGACCCCATCAAGCTTTGTCGAGACCTCCCAGTTGCGAGTCGCAATCAACACGAGTCGAATCCGGTTGCGAGTCGTAACCACTGCTGCTAAGTCGGAACCGCTAGTTGCGAGTCGTAACCTCTGGTTGCGACTCGTAACCAAAAGGTGATGAACCGAGACCTCGGTTGCGAGTCGTAACCTCGGTTGCGAGTCGTAACCACCCTTATCTCGACTGGGCTATTTTGGTGTTATTGGGTTTTGACTGTTGGGCTTACTGTTGACTGGACTACGTGTTGTTGCTGCTGATTGTATGTTTAGGACTGGCCCAATAACCCAACTGCTTATTGTTACGCATGTTATACGTGTTTGCTGTATGTATTGCCATACGTGTTCGCTATGTGTTTACTTGTACCCGACTTGACCCATAATTGGTAACCATGATAGGACGTGGTGACCAACATACTTGACCGGGTAAAATAATCTACCGAGCAACCTAAGGTGAGTTCACAACTCAAAAGCATGCGTCCCGGTGGTTTGGGACACGAGACTAAAACAACCCTATCCCCTTGTAAAGGGGATACCATTTACATTCCTTCCCTAGTTACTGGGAACAAACTTACTTTTCCTTCCCTTCTATTAGGAAACCTTTAGTTAATTACTGTTTATACGTAATGCAACCAAACGGCACTAAACGCAACTCTATCACTCAAGTCCCTACTACATAATACCGATTACTCGCCGGGGCCAGGCGAACGGGTTATTAGTTGATAGCGCTATTTAGGTTTTACCAACCTCACACCGTGCCATGGTATGGGATCGGTCGTGAACTAATGTACTCAGGCATCCGTCAATGATGATAGAACATTGACATCGGGGCATCCTGCGGAAACGCAAACGGTTACCTAGTGTTCGGTATTGGAAAAACAGTTTAGTCGCTAACTTTTGGGGTAGCTCCCCATGGCATGTATAAACGGATAAATTAACTGGTGAAACGAGTTTTTGGTAATTAAAACTGGACAACTAGTGAACTCACTCAGCATTATTGTTGACCCCTTACTGCATGCTTTGCAGGTGGCCAGTGACTGGAGCAGCTGCTTGGGATGTGTAGTGGTCGTCTGCCCGTGTGTTGGGCATTTATCATGATTACCTTATGAACGTTGTTTAAAACTGTTTATTTATGCTTCCGCTACTTATTACTGTTTGAACTTGAAACCTTAAACTCTGAACTTGATATTTGCTAATCTTATGGTTAGTAAGTATTACTTTTGTTATCAATTTAATTATTCAGTATAATTGGTGGCTGGATCCTGGTCAGTCACGCCCTCGAAGCGGGTGTTATCCGCAGGTGGAATTTGGGGGTGTGACAGATTGGTATCAGAGCCATTGGTTATAGTGAACTTGGTTTTAAAAAGGGGAAAAATCTTTTTGAGAAAACCAGACTATAACCCGTGACTCGTGACGACACTACACTCCAAGTGCAAGGCTCGACTTATCTGACCTCATAGCTCGGACCCATATTTACTTGCTTATTTGTCTTATGCTTTCTGCTTTACTATACATACTAGTTTGCCTGATTAGATAGATATGCCTTCTCTCTTCTATCTCTTTCTCGCTATATTACGACACCACACTCATACTATGTTTTCTGGTTATGAAGACAATGAGTGGACGCGGACGAGGAAACGTCAACATGACTCAGGCTCAGTTCACTAACCTGCTCAACACGGTGGCTGCAGCTTTCGCAGCTCACCCTATAGGTAAGCTCGTTGTTTTAGGATGTTTAGATCCTACCGCCACATCATCTTTTCGCCTCTAAACCTATTTCGCTTCACTCCTCACAACAGGTCAGCCTGCGCCTGTGCAACCACGTGTCTGTACCTTCAAGACCTTCATGGATTGCAAGCCTCTTCCATTCAGTGGCACTGAGGGTGCCATAGGTCTCCTGCACTGGATCGAGAAGGTCGAAGCTGTCTTCGCTGTCTGCGAGTGTCCCCCTGCTAATTGGGTGAAGTTTGCTACTGGTACTCTTGAGGGAAGCACACTTTCATGGTGGAAGGCGCAAATTCAAATGCTTGGTTTGGAGACTGCTAACGCTACTGCGTGGGAAGATTTCAAGGATATGATCAAGGAAGAGTACTGTCACAGGGATGACATCCACAAACTCGAGGACGAGTACTATGAACTCAAGATGGTTGGGTCTGAGATTGAGACCTACACCAAGCTGTCCAACGACTATGCTGCTCTTTGTCCAAACATGTCCCGCCCCATGTACCGAAGGATCGAATTGTACATCAAGGGTTTAGTCCCGGAAATCAGGAGCCATGTAACCTCGGCCAACCTCATTGCCATACAGCCCGTGGTTCGTCTTGCCCACAAACTCACCAACCAGGCTGTGGAAGAGGGCAGGTTGCCCAAAAGGATCGGTGCTGCGGAAGGAAGTTCTAGTGATGGTAAACGAAAGTGGGATGGAAATCAGGGCAAAGATGCTAACTCTACTCAGGCCCCAGCTCAGCAAAGGAAAACTGACAACAACAAGGGCACCCAGCAACAGGGTGGCTACCGGGGAAGCTACCCTAAGTGCAACAAGTGTAACAGGCACCACAATGGGGCATGTAACAAGGGTCAGTGTCAGCGATGCCACAAGATGGGGCACGACGCCAAGGATTGTAGGAGTCAGTTCCCAGCAAGGCAGAATCAGCAACAACCTCAACAGCAACAGCAGCAGGGAAACAACCGGGCATGTTTTAAATGTGGGGCAACAGGGCACATGCGAAAGGATTGCCCTGAACTGAATCAGAATCGCAACAACAATCAGGGGGCTGGGAACATTGAGCAAAACAACAATGCTGGGAATGGTGCAAGGGGCAGAGCTTTCGTGATTGGAGCTGGTGAAGCAAGGAACGATCCCAACGTCGTGGCGGGTAAGTTCCTACTTGATGATCGTTATGTTTCTGTGTTATTTGATTCCGGTGCCGATGCCAGTTATGTATCCCTTCGCATTAGTAAGAAACTTAAGCACCCGCCTGCATTATTAAGTTCTAAGCACATCGTCGAGATAGCTAATGGTAAGAACATCGAGGCCACGCACATGATCCACGACTGCACTCTAGAATTGTCTGGCCACACGTTTAGTATCGATTTTTTCCCTGTCAAACTTGGAAGCTTCGACGTCGTCATTGGTATGGATTGGTTATCCAAACATCGCGCTGAGATCCTCTGTCAAGAGAAAGCAGTTCGTATACCTCACCATTCTGGCCAACCCCTCATCGTTCAAGGCAACAAAGGTGGAGAAGTCCCAGGCATTATCTCGCTTTTAAAAGCCCAGAAGTGTTTGCAAAAAGGGCACACCGCTATCCTCGCACTCGTCACCAACACCCACGAAAAGGAAAACAGGATTGAAGATTTTCTTGTAGTACGTGACTATCCCGAGGTATTTCCTGAGGAACTACCTGGACTCCCTCCCCACCGTCAGGTCGAATTCCAAATCGAGCTAGCTCCCGGAGCAGCACCCATAGCTCGTGCACCGTACCGTCTAGCCCCTGCAGAACTGAAAGAACTCTCTACGCAACTACAGGAACTATTGGATAAAGGATTTATCCGTCCTAGTTCGTCACCCTGGGGAGCCCCAGTACTCTTTGTCAAGAAGAAGGATGGCACATTCCGAATGTGCATCGACTATCGTGAGTTGAACAAGGTTACCATCAAGAATCGTTACCCTCTCCCGCGCATCGACGACCTATTCGATCAGTTGCAAGGATCGAGTTACTATTCTAAGATTGACCTACGGTCAGGTTATCATCAGTTGAGAGTACGTGATGAAGACATCTCTAAGACTGCATTCAGGACTCGTTATGGTCATTACGAGTTCCTCGTTATGCCTTTCGGAATGACCAACGCACCTGCGGTTTTCATGGATCTCATGAACCGAGTGTGCAAGCCTTACCTCGACAAATTCGTGATTGTGTTTATCGATGACATCCTGATTTATTCAAAAAGTCAAGAGGAGCATGAACAACACCTACGCCTTATTCTGGAACTCCTTCGCAACGAGCAGCTGTACGCCAAATTCTCTAAATGTGACTTCTGGCTTCGGGAAGTCCATTTCCTCGGCCATGTGGTTAACAAGGATGGAATTCACGTCGACCCCGCTAAGATCGAATCAATAAAGAACTGGCCTACGCCTAAGACTCCCACTGAAGTTCGCCAATTCTTGGGTTTGGCAGGCTACTACCGCAGATTCATTCAGGGATTCTCAAAGATTGCACAACCCCTCACTATACTCACTCAGAAAGGCGTCGCCTACAAGTGGAATGAAGCACAGGAATCTGCTTTTCAGAGGCTTAAGGATAACCTCTGTAGCGCTCCTATTCTCTCGTTGCCTGAAGGCACTGACGACTTCGTAGTTTACTGCGATGCATCTATTCATGGGCTCGGTTGCGTGTTAATGCAACGCGAGAAAGTTATCGCTTACGCCTCTCGACAACTCAAGACACACGAAAGGAACTACACAACGCATGATTTGGAACTGGGAGCCGTGGTTTTTGCTCTTAAGATATGGAGACATTACCTGTACGGTACCAAGTGCACTATTTACACCGATCACAGGAGTCTCGAGCATATCTTTAGGCAAAAGGAATTAAACATGCGACAGCGTCGATGGGTCGAACTCTTGAATGACTACGAATGCGCCATCAAGTACCATCCGGGCAAGGCCAATGTCGTGGCGGACGCCCTCAGCCGAAAGGACACTATACCAAAGCGCGTGCGAGCATTGCAACTTACCATCCAGTCTAACCTCCCTACCCAGATCCGAAATGTTCAAGTTGAAGCATTGAAACCGGAAAACATCAGGGCTGAGTCTCTGCGAGGATCGAGACAGCGACTAGAACAAAAAGAAGATGGTGCTTACTATGTAACAGGACGCATTTGGGTTCCACTCTTTGGAGGTTTACGTGAACTCGTGATGGACGAAGCCCACAAGTCCCGCTACTCAGTACATCCTGGTTCGGACAAGATGTACCACGACTTGAAGACTACATACTGGTGGCCTGGTATGAAGGCCCACATCGCAACATACGTCAGCAAATGTTTGACTTGCGCGAGAGTCAAGACAGAATACCAGAAGCCGGCAGGCCTACTCCAACAACCAGAAATCCCGAAATGGAAGTGGGAGCAAATTTCCATGGATTTTGTTACAGGGCTACCTAGGTCTCAACGCGGAAATGATACTATTTGGGTAATAGTAGATCGATTGACCAAGTCCGCGCACTTTCTGGCTATTAAGGAAACAGACAAGTTTTCTACCTTGGCAGAAATTTACTTAAAGGAAGTAGTTTCGAGGCACGGAGTGCCAACCTCAATTATTTCCGACCGAGACGCTCGTTTTACTTCGGAATTGTGGCAAGCTATGCACAAATCCTTTGGCTCACGTTTGGACATGAGCACTGCTTATCACCCGCAAACGGATGGACAGTCTGAACGCACCATCCAAACCCTAGAAGACATGCTTAGAGCGTGTGTGATCGATTTTGGCAAGAACTGGGAGAAGCATCTACCGCTAGTAGAGTTCTCCTACAACAACAGCTACCACACTAGTATTCAAGCAGCACCTTTTGAGGCATTGTACGGTCGTAAATGCCGGTTACCTCTCTGCTGGGCAGAAATCGGTGATAGTCAAATCACGGGCCCAGAGATGGTGGTAGATACAACGGAAAAGATTGCCCAGATCAGACAACGCATGGCGGCAGCTCGTGACCGTCAGAAGAGTTACGCTGATAAGCGTAGGAAACCATTGGAATTCCAGGTCGGTGACCGGGTTCTACTTAAAGTCTCACCCTGGAAGGGTGTGGTCCGCTTTGGTAAACGGGGCAAGCTTAATCCGCGATATATCGGACCATTCGAAATTACCGAGAAAATCGGTAAGGTTGCTTATAGATTGAACCTGCCTGAAGAACTGAGTGCGGTACACAACGTATTTCACGTATCTAACCTGAAGAAGTGTTTGTCGGATGAAACACTTGTGATTCCTTTCAAGGAACTAACTATTGATGAACAGCTACACTTTACTGAGGAACCGATTGAAATCACTGATCGAGAGATCAAAACCCTCAAACGTAGCCAGATACCTCTTGTACGAGTCTGTTGGAACTCGCGACGTGGCCTAGAGTATACCTGGGAGCGGGAAGACCAGATGAAGCACAAGTATCCCCAGTTGTTCCCAAACGAAAACCCCAGCACTGAAGCTACAGCCGAATTTCGGGACGAAATTCCAAACTAACGGGGGGATGATGTGACACCCCGTTGAAACGCTTTCACTTACACTAGCTTGACAGTGGCTGCCTTAACTTTCGGGACGAAAGTTCTTAAAACTTGGGGATAATGTGACACTTCGGATTTTCCCGGATAACCTTTCGATGTAGCATGTGTGTACGTAATCTATTAAAATGAAAATTTGAACTATTGTGTTACATGTTATGTGTATTTATGTATATGTGTATATAGATATATATGTGCGTGTTATATATTAGAGCCGAAACCTCAACCCGACTCGAGACATGCTCGGTCTCGAGTGAACAGCAAGTGTTGGGCCGGTAGGGCCTTGTGACCGAGAACCCAACCCGGAACCCCCTAGCCCCAACTCGAGATCCTATATAACCCAACCCTCACACCCTTTTTCCATTTTTCACCCTCATCTCCTCTCACTAAACCCTAAAACCCTAAGATCATCAACCTCCTTTCATCTCCTCTTCCTACTCGGAACCAACCGGAGACACCAAGACCCCCGGATCGAGCTCAAGATCACCACCCGAAAGTCGGTTCATCGGATCTTCACACCCTCAACATCAACCGGTTAGTGTTTTGTTGGTTAATATGGTTCTCGGTTGATTATTAGTGGTATGTTAGATAGCATTGTTATTGGTTAGTGCTTGATTAAGTTTTATGCACATTATAAAAGCTTTAGCCGAAATTGTGATGACTATGTGTTTGAATGTTCTTGTTTGTAACATGCTAAAAATAGAAGGGTGAATATTGTGTGATCTAGCTGAGTGATTAACATGTTTCGGATGTTTTGGATTAATGATGATACTTAGCAATAAAAATACTTCCAAGATTGCGAATGAAGGGCTGGGTATGCATGTTTCGGGTTGGATATAAAAGTCTAAACATGATGAACAATTTATGATTAAAGATGAACAGTATTGAAGGTTGCTTGAATATTCAAAATTGGTGAGTTTGATCTGTTTTAGACAAAGGTTAGACAACAAAACATGTTTATGCAATTTCATTGGTTAGTACAATATTTCATGAAAATGCAATGTTAGTGGATAGTACATCTGCTCAGGTTCTAGAAGATCCTCAGTGCACGTAATCACGGTTGCGAGTCGCAACCTTTGGTTGCTACTCGAGACCCCATCAAGCTTTGTCGAGACCTCCCAGTTGCGAGTCGCAATCAACACGAGTCGAATCCGGTTGCGAGTCGTAACCACTGCTGCTAAGTCGGAACCGCTAGTTGCGAGTCGTAACCTCTGGTTGCGACTCGTAACCAAAACGTGATGAACCGAGACCTCGGTTGCGAGTCGTAACCTCGGTTGCGAGTCGTAACCACCCTTATCTCGACTGGGCTATTTTGGTGTTATTGGGCTTTGACTGTTGGGCTTACTGTTGACTGGACTACGTGTTGTTGCTGCTGATTGTATGTTTAGGACTGGCCCAATAACCCAACTGCTTATTGTTACGCATGTTATACGTGTTTGCTGTATGTATTGCCATACGTGTTCGCTATGTGTTTACTTGTACCCGACTTGACCCATAATTGGTAACCATGATAGGACGTGGTGACCAACATACTTGACCGGGTAAAATAATCTACCGAGCAACATAAGGTGAGTTCACAACTCAAAAGCATGCGTCCCGGTGGTTTGGGACACGAGACTAAAACAACCCTATCCCCTTGTAAAGGGGATACCATTTACATTCCTTCCCTAGTTACTGGGAACAAACTTACTTTTCCTTCCCTTGTATTGGGAAACCTTTAGTTAATTACTGTTTATACGGAATGCAACCAAACGGCACTAAACGCAACTCTATCACTCAAGTCCCTACTACATAATACCGATTAGTCGCCGGGGCCAGGCGAACGGGTTATTAGTTGATAGCGCTATTTAGGTTTTACCAACCTCACACCGTGCCATGGTATGGGATCGGTCGTGAACTAATGTACTCAGGCATCCGTCAATGATGATAGAACATTGACATCGGGGCATCCTGCGGAAACGCAAACGGTTACCTAGTGTTCGGTATTGGAAAAACAGTTTAGTCGCTAACTTTTGGGGTAGCTCCCCATGGCATGTATAAACGGATAAATTAACTGGTGAAACGAGTTTTTGGTAATTAAAACTGGACAACTAGTGAACTCACTCAGCATTATTGTTGACCCCTTACTGCATGCTTTGCAGGTGGCCAGTGACTGGAGCAGCTGCTTGGGATGTGTAGTGGTCGTCTGCCCGTGTGTTGGGCATTTATCATGATTACCTTATGAACGTTGTTTAAAACTGTTTATTTATGCTTCCGCTACTTATTACTGTTTGAACTTGAAACCTTAAACTCTGAACTTGATATTTGCTAATCTTATGGTTAGTAAGTATTACTTTTGTTATCAATTTAATTATTCAGTATAATTGGTGGCTGGATCCTGGTCAGTCACGCCCTCGAAGCGGGTGTTATCCGCAGGTGGAATTTGGGGGTGTGACAGCTTTTCTGACAATTTCATAGGATCGCTTTTGTGTACTGTTCAAGATACTCGGTTCGCTTTTAAGGATGTGATAAAGTTTCGTAAAATTTTTGAAAATGGACGAGGAATTCTTCAACGCGTTTGCTACTCCGGTAACCCCAATCATTTTGGCGCAAAATACGATGCTTGAGAACGAAACGGGCATGATGCAAAAACCACCAAGACTCATGAACATTGAAGAGTATAAGGGTTGGGAAGGTCGGTTTGAGAATTGGGTTCAAGCAAATTATCTTGGTGCTTGGGAATGCGTAGAGACGAAGTATGTTCGACCATTGAACGATGACGAAGAACTCGTTCCGATAAAAGAACTTACTGCTGATGCTAGCAAGAAGTATAAAGATGAGAAAATGATGCTTAGTCTTCTTCAACAGGCAGTGAAGGAAGATATCATGGTTCTTCTACAGCACAATGGAACTTCGTACTCGATTTGGAAAGCGTTGCGATCGAAGTTTAGAGGAAGTGAGGAGATGGTCAAGAGTAAAAAGTCACTTCTGAAGAAAGAGTTCGATTTATTCCGAGGGTTGAAGAATGAGAGTATGAGAGAAATTATTGAACGATATTGTAATCTGCTTGCTAATATGAAAAGATTAAGTATTGAGAAAAGTACTGATGAGCTGATTGGGAAGCTTGCTGATGCTTTGCCTTATGAGACGTGGGGCACATATTTGATGATGCTCAGAAACAAGAAAGGTTTCAGTAATCTGACGCTCAGTAAGTTCATTAAGAAAATAGAGGCTCAGGAAATGGAACAGAGAAAAGTGATTAGAATGAAAGATTTCGATGGTGAACAAGACATCGGGCTGTATTATAAGGCAGGGGTGAATGAGAAGAAGTCTTCAAATTTATCTCCAAAGGTTGAAACTGCCTACAGTGCCAAAAATTCATCTGGAAGTCCATCATCGGGGTCCAACAGCAAAACCAGCTTTACTTCATTTTCATCATATGATCCAAACATTTCTGCAACTAAAAACGGGAAAAAATTACAGTGCAACATTGTATTAAATCTTGAAAATGATCAAGATTATTCTGAGGAAGTTGCCAAAAACCAAATGTCTTTATTAGGAATGGTTTTGGAATCTTACACTTGTTTTGTTGCAGGTCGTATCGGGAATCCAATGTTAACCAAAGAAGATTACGACCAAATAGATGCTGAAGAAATGGAGCTGATGGACATAAAGTGGTGTCTGGCTAGTGTTTTACGGAGAGCTGAGAAGTTCAAACAAATCACGGGGAGAGATGATCTTCGTGATGCGAATGTTTCTACTTTAGGTTTTGACAAATCTAAAGTCACTTGTTTTCGGTGCAGGGAAAAAGGACACTTCAAGAGAGAGTGCACAAACCGAGAAGCAAGTGGAGCTCAAAATCTGTTCAATAACAACAATGATTATTATCGAAAAGCCATCTATCACCAAGTTGGTCAATCATCTCAACAACAAAAACATCAAGCTCAAACTGCACATGGAAGAGATGTGATTGAAGATTCAGGAAAGAGAGCATGTGTGGTAAATCAAGACGGAAAGCAGTCATTTAACTGGGATAAATATATTCCAGATAATGGAAAAGCTTGTTTGATTGATCAAGAAGATGAAAAGCTAGCGGAGGGTTTTAGCTGGGCAAATTTCATTTGGGATGATTACATTCCTGATCAAACTACAGCTTACACTGCTTTTACAGCAAAGATTGTAGATGATAGTGATGATGATACAGAGTATTGGGCTAGAAAATATAGAGAAGATATGAAGTTGGTTGCTGAAAGTGATAGTGAAGATGAAAAAGTCAAGAAGAAGAAAAAGAAGATCAAAACGCCGGTGAGTAGTGATGATGAAGAAGTGCCGGTGGTGAGAAGGCAAAAGGTGACAGAAGTATCTAAGTTTAAAGTTGAAGAACAAGTTGATGCAAAAGAAGTTCCTGTAAAGTGTGAAAATTGTGAAGCTATGAAGAAGCAGAATAGCACTTTGATTTACAACTTGAACAGTCTGAAGGAGTCGTATGATGTGCTGAACAAGACAATGAATCAGTACAATCAAACTAGTGAAGAGCAAGCTGTTGCTATGAAGACACTTCAGGGAGCGTTTATGACAAAACAAAAAGTTGTAAACAATTACATTGAAAAGTGTGCTGCTTTAGAACAGAAGCTTGAGCTGCAAAGAATTGAAACTGAAAGAGTTAATCGTTTGTTAAAAAGTTACTCATGTACTTCCTATGTTATTGACAGGATTTATCCGACGGTTGAAAGTACGAAGGTATGGGAAAATGATGAGATAACTGAAGAGAAAGAAGTTGGAAAAGATGCTGATGAAAAGAATGCTGACAAGAAGAAGCATGACAAGAAAAAAGACACTGAAAAGACGCCATCTGGTAAGAAGCAAGGTGTCACTTATAACAAGTGTCCACCCCCGCTGGAAAATGGATATTTGCCTAGATATCCAAACGATGAAAGAGTCAAAAAGGCCACAAATTTACAGTGGGAGTCAGAGTCGTCGGTCAATCTTCCAGAAAGTATTGATGTTGTGTTTACATCATCTGACACTGATCAACAGTCTCAATTAATGAAGAAAGTCGTGGATCATGTGTTAGAGAGTGATGATGTGGAAGAGTCAAAGTCTGGGTCATGCACACAGAGTCAAACAGAAAAACAGGGCAAATTGGTTTATGATAGAAAGTTTTTGTTGTCAAAATCTAATTGGAATGATGGATTGTTTAAAGTGGCTTACACTTTGAATGATTCTGACAAATTATATTCTGATGAAGAGTTTCCAATAAGAGGTGTTAAAACTGAATTGATAAATAAGGTTTTCGTACTTACAGAAATCAATATTTCTGAAATAAAAGGCTTATGTCTTATTGATAAACCTAAACCTTACACCTCAAGAGTTCAACAGAGATTAAACAAGAAAAAGGATTACGGTTTTGGTTCTGGTTTCCAAAAGAAATCAAACCATAACGGTAATTTCAAAAAGAAAGGTCTTGGTTTTATTCCTACAGAAAAACAGAAAAATGAAAAATATGTTCGTGATTTTAAATCCAAAATGTCATTTGTTTCAGGTACATCAACTGATGAAGAAGAAAAGACAAGTTTCTGGAGAGAATCAAATAAAGAGTTCCTTGCAAAGAAACAAGACGAACAGAAACGAGATACAAGAACCTGTTACCGATGCAACACTGTTGGACATATTGCAAAAGATTGTTCGAATGTGATACAATCAAAACAGGGAGTATTTCGTAAAATCAAAGAGAAAGTGTTTGCATTCGAATCACCACTTGATAGAACAAAATTGTTCAAAGATTCTATTTTTGAAATTGGTGAGAGTTCGAACAAGTTTTACAAAAAGAGAGCCAAATCTGACAACCAGAAATGGATTGTTAAAAGGGTTGGTGAAAGCTCTAGGGATGATTCTGATGGATCAAAATCAGAGGAGCTATCTTCGGGCGATGAAACTGATTCCACAAAGTCAGTTGAGCCACATGTTGTTTCAAATTGTGAAGCTGATGTAAAAGTTGAAAAATCAGTTCCGATTGTTAATGATGAGGAGTTTCCATTACTTCGGGCTGAGAATTATAAAAAGAAAATTGGTAAAGTTGAAATTTCTAACCAATTTTATCATGATGAACAGGAATTTGATGCTGAGAAGGTCTTTAACCCCAAGGTAAAACACATCTTTGGCAAGATTATTGATCGAAAAGTCAAAGGGGTTAAGGAATTTTATGAGAAGAAAACAACGAAAGAGAAGGTTGAACCATCCCTGGTTTGTGACTGGGATGGTACAGTTTATGAACAATAAGTCTCAGGACTTGCCGGAGCTCCCAGGTTGGTAAGCGTGGAGCATGAATCGGCATCTTTCTTGAATCTTATTCGGTAACGTCAATCATACAAACGGTAAAGAGGTTTGTTTATGTTTGATTGGTTATAATTACAAGTGGTTAGATGATTTGATTACATATGGTAAATCAAGGACATTAATTTGTACTTGTATTTTCCTACTTTTGGTTGGAAGACAAGATGATGAACCACATCCCCGAACATTTGTTTGATAAACCTACTAGTGGTAAGATCAATCAAACTTATTTTCCGGAAAAACCATTTTGATTAAAACAAACTTAAGTGTTTTGAAATCTAAATGAGAAAATAGTTTGTTGATAGGGGGAGTTCTGATTGTTTATGCCAAGTGAATGGCGAATTGATGTGATTTGATATCGGTTGTCATGTTTGTGTACAGTTTGTTTTCATATTTTCGTTAATGTGTTTGCATTTTAGGGGGAGTAAGAAAATTTCAGAAAATCCAAAAACATTAGAAAATTTGAAAAAGCCAAAACATGATAAAATCAAAAATGAGTTTTGTTGTGAAAAAGAGGAAATGATAGTACATCAGTGGACTATCACAACATGCTAAAGAATTAGAAAGTCAAAATGTGATAAACGATCTTACTGCGGATGTGTCAGTAGATTTTCGCACATTTAGTAAATTGAAACGAGATATAAACCTAAATCAAACTTGCTTGATTCGTGGGTAACTATTCTTGAATATATGGGTAACCCCTGAAATCTTGTTTGAAAGGTCCCGTATTCTGAGATACTAGGTCTTTATACTCAGTGATATCTGGGGTATTATCCCGGGACTTCTGCTGAATGGAAGTTCTGACCTAGTCCCCAGATAATACTTTCTGCAAATGCTTGAAAAAGCGCCGCCCTCAGCAAATCGATGAAACAATAAAATTGATAGTCATTGCTGTTGTAAAAAAGATCCTCTAAAGGGGACCCACCAAAAGTCGAGCCGTCATCTCTCTGCTGAACGGAAGTTCTGACCTGAGCTCTCACGGTTTCGCATTTACCCCTTTACAGATATCATCTGTGGTATACTCACCTGTAAGACTGAATATTTGGGATCCGGATACAGGAGTATATTCGAGTGGAGTGATACACAATTAAGTTTAAGTCTCTAAATCATTAATATCATATCTCGAATCAATTGAAGTTTGTGTGAAAATTTAAGTGGACAAACATACTGACAATCTAGGTAAATTGTTTAGAACTGAGAATGTTTAAAGCTTAACGGTGTTGGTGATATGTCTCAAAACTGATATGATCCTCTTGCACGAGCTCATAAAAATATTGTTTGTAAATAGTTTATTTCTGCATTTTCATTTTCTTTCAGAAAAATCCAAAAAGATTTTTGATGTGTTTTAGCATAATTTTTGAAAATACAAAAAGATTTTTGACAACTGATGTTGAAAAGCTGATTTTCAAAATTCAAAGTGCTAAACATGATGAACATTTGGTTTGGGTGTCTGTGTTTGTTTTGATAAAAACAATGTCATAATTTCAAGAGGTTCATCATACAGATAGAGAATTGAGAGGGAGTTAAATGTTGGTGCACCTGAGAGAGTCTGAGTTGGTGCATGATTATTTTATGCGTAAATGTTTGTCATATATCTTATGTTTGTGGTAGAGTTTATGCAGGAAAGTCAACATCTGAGGGAGAATATGTAATACTTGAGGAGGAGTACAAGTTGGACTAAACAAGCTCAAAAGATGTCAAAATTTTGTGAAGGAGAGTCTGATGATGATAGAAAAGAAAGAGATGAAGTTAGAGAGAAAAGCCCAGTGGCTGATCAAGACAGAAGATTGAAGACAGTGTGATATGACTCGATGACACTCCGTTCGATGGCACTCCGTCAACATCTGAGAGGGAGTCTGTTGGTGCATTTCATCTGTTGACTTCGTCTTGGATCGAGTCATAGTATTAGAATGTTAGATCAGGGCACGTAGTACGAGAAAATAGAAGATTGTATAGGTTTTTAGGAGTAGGTTCGCTCATTTGGATTTGAGAGGTTCGTTTTTATGTCAAGAAGTGTGGTCCGCTTATACGACCAAGGTCGGTCCGCTTATTCGGACATGGTACCTTGGGGCGGACCAGCTTGTCTATAAATAGCCATATGAGCGGTTCATTTGTAAGGATTTGAAAAAACTCGTACCGAAGTGCTGCCGGATCGAGAACTGCTTGTAATCTGTTATATCTTAATGAAATAGAGTGTTTAAAGTGTAGTACTAGCTGTTTCTACGTTAATTGCTTGTTTTCCGCACCTGCGATTGACGAAAACTCCTCTGAACGACTCGTTCGGGTCGCAGAACGATCCTACAACTGGGGACAGTGTCGAATAGAACAAAGGCCAAAGCAGTGTGGCGAATGTAAAAGAGCTAGTCATCAGTCCCGTGAATGTAGGGACATAAAGAATGCAATCTGCTTCGGCTATGGCGAGAAAGGCCACATCAGGACTACATGCCCTAAAAATGTCAAGGGAGGTATGGCTAAGAATAGAAAGCCTAAGAATGGAAGCGCTTAAACCCTCCTGATAAATGCCAGCGGCGGTTCGTATCAATAAAGACATCAGGTACGTCCCTTATCATGACTCAATTGCTAAGAATTCTGGTTTAATTCAGGAACTACTAAGTATTCCATATATCATAAGCTTAGCAAACTTTTATAATTTTTCCCATAAGAACTCCAGATACTAAGTGCAAGGTAGGACGTAACGATGAAATCACATGAACCAATTCTTCGATTCTTGTCAGTGAATCCTCATTCATCAAAATCTAAAGTACTCTTTCTTCAGATATAGTACGACAATGTATATTATTTTATTTTGTTATCTCACTGATTTCTATCAACTGCGAATGCTAGACTACGCTCGATAAAAGCGCCATATGAGGATTGGTGTATCTTAGTATGTCCCATAGATTGCTTCCATGCCTGATCAGTATGGAGGTTTAATGCATGGAACCACTAAGATATCCCAATGGTCATATTGTACTAAAGTCAGCTAATGGTATTCAAAAAAGGTATCCAGTATAGAAAGGTCCAATTAAGTGTCACTACTTAAGGCATCCTTGCATTCGTAAGGAAAATGTATCATTTATGTGGCACGGATAGCTATAGATGAACTAAAACCTGAGATTTAGAATATCTCCATCATCTTTGTGTATCTCGATTGTCCTCTTCATAGAACTACCATGTTTACCTTTTGAGAGGCAAGTAGAGTTAAGATTAATATCCCACTTAAAGCTGCATCTATTGAGAAATCTCCATATCGGTTTGTACCAACGGAAATGGAAGAACTAAGATCCAATTAGAAAAGCTTTTAGAGAAGATTTCATAAAGCCTAGCTCATCATTCTTAGAGCTCCATTATTATTATTTAAGGAAGACAGTTCAATGCGCTTATGCATTGATTACCGCAACCCTAACTAGGTAACCATTGAGAATCGCTATCAGCTACCCAGGATCGTCGACTCGTTCAACTAACCTTGAGGTTATCTACTCTTTAAGACTGGCTTAAGCAGTAGTTAGAATGACTATCTCACCTTAAATAAACTCTCCTATAACTAATGGTTGTTACATAAGTACCCAGGACTGCTCCTTTGGGGACCTTGTATAGATGAAATGTCAAACGTCCGTTTGATGGGCAGGACTTTGGTAAGTCCAATCATCAGGATCTGAAAGTTGCCCTGGAGACGACAGATAAGATCATATAAATTTATGATCGTCTGAAAGCTGCCAGTAATCGGCGGAAAATCAATGATTGATGAAAGTCGCAAACCTCTTAAGTTCTTAATAAGGAATAAGATTCAACTGAATGTATCACCCTAGAAGGGTGTGCTGAATTTTAATTTAACAAGCTAGTTAAGCTCTGGATATATAGGAGCATTCGAGAGAATCGAATATATCAAGATCAGTAGCCTTTACGCTAAAACTACCTAAGGAACTTGATGGTAGTCACAATGTGTTCCACACTGATGCTTTAAGGATATGTCTAGCCATTAAGTCGATAGCATTATGATGTGCAGAGTAATGAAAACTTATGGTTTAGTTGAGAAACCAATATCAATTAAGGATCGATAGGATTAAATGCTCCAAAAGAAATATTGTAAAGGTTAAACGGGGTACCGTTGGGGCCCCGAATATATACGAGAGGTCGTATTCACTTTGTAACAAAAGAACTCCTATCTTTTTAGCAAATCTCGAGGTCGAGATTTCTTTTAAGGGGGTGAGGATGTAACACCTCATAAAATCACATCCAATGATGTATCGACACGTGTACTAAACCCTAATAAAGTCAAACGTTGAATTCGAGGGACTAATTTTGCGAAAAATCAAAAACTTTGTATGCGAAAGGACTAAAAGTGTTAACATGCTTAAACTAAGCCTCTGAATAACAATACACGGTATTCATATTCACAAATGAGCCACTTGTTGATTGAGAGTAGCCGTTTGCGTAATTATTTGAAAGTTTGCGCGACGAAGGGTTAAAAGCGTCAACATGTTAATTCTTACCTCTGAGTGACCTTTTAACATACTGAGAGCTTCATGATAATTGATTACACTCTCTGGAATGCCTAAATTTGGCCATTAAGGGATTTTATGCCAATAACTGAAATTACGCGCAAGTATACAAGTTAAAGGGGTTAAAAGCGTCAACATGTTCAATTATATCTCTAAGTGACCTTTTTAATGAACCCGAAGCATCGTGATATTTAATAATACTCTCGAGAATGCCTAATATGGATTACATAGGGCCTTGATGCTATTAAACGATGATACGCGCAAGTTTGCGCGTTAGAGGGAACAAAAGCGTCAACTTTTAAAACTGCAACTTTTGGTGACCATTTAAGCGAACGGGAGTGTCGTAACATTTAAGCATATGCTCAGGAATACTCAATATGGACCACTAAAGGCTTAGATATCGTTAAACGATATTACGCGCTACTTTGTACGATTAAAGGACTAAAAACGACAATAAGCGAAACTACGCCTTTGAGGATTTTTTTTTTAAACAAACCGAGACCTTCACAACGCTAGGTCAAGCTCCCGGGATGCCTAGGGCTGACCGTTAGAGGTTTTTGAACCTTGTATTAACATATTATGAGAAATTAGACATTTAGGTGTCAAAAGTGTCAATATTATAAAAGAAGCTCAAAAGTAATGAGTGGGCTGTTTTTGACAAGAGATGAAGTTAGTGTCTGACTAAGCCTGCATTCGTGGACTGCCAGGCTGCATATCAGCAGAACAAATCGCTTTTAAACCGTCGGTTCTGTTACACCCCAACCGATGGCGGAATCATCGGGGCGCGGCACTGAGCGAAACAGATTGTTCAAGAGAAATTCCATAACAACTACATTACCAGATAGTTAATATTATGTCTCATATCGTAACCCATCAAGCAAAATAAGTTATTACAGACGGCGATATCTCAAAAACAAATAACATGTTCCGACAACTCAGATGTAACTAAATTGTTTGTTTGCTTCTAGACTCTTCCTAACTCGATTTCACATAGCAAGCATCCTAGCAGATAGCATCCTAAACACCTGTCACATACGTTAAAATAAAGGTCAATACACACAGTGTAAAGGTGAGCATACAAGTTTGATATAGCATAATAGAGTTTGAATAGTTTACGCATAACCAACATGTACAACGTATAATGTGAAGCATGTAAGTTATCGACAAAGATCCTATCAATACCAATGACTGCGATTAGACTGCAAGTAGCGAGTGTGTATCACATGTTCACCACTGCGAACACGTAGTCTAGACTCGAGAATGAATCCTAGTTCGCTACGATCGAAGCTCTGATACCAAGATGTCACACCCGGACTTTTGCGGAAGCGTGATTATGGTGTGACTTTCTTAATATTATTGCATTCAATCATAACCTCATCTATATGATAAAAACCATAGGTTTGTCATCCATTAAATAAGTTTAAAACATAACAACCTTGCAGACTTCAAATTCAAGTTTTACAAAACCGTACAAATTGTTTATGAGTTCATTGAGGACTCATCAAAAGATATTGAATAACACCAAGGTTTGGATGACGTGTCTCGTCCAGGAATAAGACACGCTAACCAAACTCCAAGACCATGGATGACATTTTTATTCTTAACGCAGCATAAAAACTTCCAACGCCCGCCAGATCCACTTTACAAATTCCCTGAAATACATGTAGTTTGAAAAACATCAACAAAAGTTGAGCGAGTTCATGTGTTCGTTTGTGTGTATGTATAAGCCTTTGAAACATTGTAAGTATGTATGTACGTCCCTGGTATATAGCAATAAGGAAAAAGAGATCACCAATGGTTTGCAAGGCCATTGATATGTGTGAAGTGATGCAGGAAGACTCAAACCTAGCAGATTTCGCACATGGCTTCCAGCTGTAAGACATAGTCACCACATGGTCCACTCAGCGGACTCAGGAGTGGGGCTCGCAACACCCAAATAGATCTATCACTCATGCCCCTCGGTCCTACAACGAGGATTGATGGCCTTAATCGCCCTACCCATTCACATGATCTAGTAGTAAACCCTCCTTAAGCTAACCATACCATGTATAAAATGTCTGTAATAATTGTAACATGTATTTCACCCCCGAAGTATAAAACTGAAAACAGTTAAGAGAAAAGGGGGACATGAACCCACTGTATTGCGTCTTCTATGCTCGTAACTCGAAGCTTCCTCTAGAACGCACGACTACCTACATGCGTACTATGGTCTGTTAGACGAGCGGGTCATGCCTTGTCTTAGTATTGACTAGTGCCTTTGAGTTACGTTTTTAAAGTGTTTTTAATATATTTGTAATAATACTTCTCAAGTATTGTTATTCGCATTTCCTTCCCAAGGATGGGAGTATCTCATACTTGTGTATTCGTATTCTTGCGTTGGTATATCTTGCCATGTATTGGTGTCGTATTCCGGTGTATTATTCCAAATAAAAAAATACGTCAATATATTCTCAATATATATTTCCAAAACACTTATATTTTCAACTCCCACTTTAGAAAATATATAATAACTTATTTTACCCCAAAAATACTGTATTTTCTCTTTGTCGAAAATATGATATGTTTGGTAATATGTACAAAAATCATATTTTCACTTCTTTCATTTCCAAACTAGTATTTACCAAAAATATATTGTAACGGTGTCTTCCGGAATATTTCATAAGTTACGTTTTCGCGTTCGGTTTCACAATGACATGTGTGTAACTTAAATATTTATTCCTTGTAATTTTTGGTATTATTTTGGAGTTGTAATTGTCATGGTAATTTGTAAATTATATTATTTTACCCTAAAATAATATAACTATTCCACAAAATAACAAATATTCACACAAGTGTCTTAGTGTAAAATATATATCTAACCATTTTCATATATAAAACCAACCTCCGATACTTTGTATTTTGTTACAAAAATTATGGCGAGGTTTATGTTTGAAAAACATAGTCTAAAATATACTAGTAAACACTTGTCTAGAAAATATTTACTAAGTGTTGAAATTTTCAGAAAATTTTGCCATAGTTTCCTTTGTAAATGGAGGTGTCCATGCTAAACAGCATATCATTTTCTTTGACATATAACACGTTAGATCGTTCTCAGATAACCTACCCGACATTTAGACACGCAAAATACTACTTATGTCGTTTCAGCTTTAATATTCAAAACTGGGCTGTTTTCGGGCATTTGAATAACATAGTTAACTTACCCCAAAAATTCCGAATTTTTTACAAAATGGTTTAAACGATCCAAATATTAGTGTGTAAAAATATCGGGATCCAATTCACTACCCATATTTTATAAAAAATTATTTACTGGACTGAAATCAGATTCGTCACTTTCTGACTACAGTCCATGGAATAATTCATTTAAAATTCATCGTAAGTCTGATTGATGAAATTCCAGTGGGAGAATTACAAATACATCAGTGGTCATCTACAGTACAAATTTCATGAGCTAATTCTACACAAATTTCAAGTTATGACGAAAAATATAACACACAATTTCTGCAGTAAAAACGCAGCTTTTGCTGCTGTGAAAAACGCCCCTTTAAAAATAGCAAACGACCTCAAAAAAATATGATTCCAGTGCCATTTGATTCGTTTTCGAAAATACATAATTTAGACTTCAGAAAATCAATTTTTCGATTTATAACAGTCCGTTTACAGCCAACTGAAGTTGGCTGCAAATGTTACTCAGCATGCTGTTTATAGCTTAAATGCCACTAAAATGCCCACATACGATCACCATACTTTCTAATAACGATTAACATCAGATCGTAAGTCATTTACAGCAGGTTATCGTTTATTTAACTCAGATGTATCATCATATTTCATCTCATGATCTTTATGTAAAGCTTTATGTTCAAGATTTATGTTTGTGTTCTTTTAGTGTTCATATGATTTCATCATAATATATTCTTTAGCCACTAAAACATGAAGTAAACAAGAGTTTAAAGAAGTCTTACAACTAGCTTAAAGCTAGGGAAGAACTCAAGAACAAAAGATGATGAAGATGGTGTGTAAAAGCAAGTGAAGGAAGCTCCTTGATGATCCACAAGCTACAAGCTCCTTTAATCACCTTCTAGTGCTTGAAGCAAGCTTGAAAATGGAGTAATGGTGGTGACAAGGTGGTGGTGGTGGCGGTTGTGTAGTGAGCCGAGAGGAAGAGAGAGATGTGAGGGAGTGGAGTGTGAAGATGAGTGAAGATATGAAATGATTTGTGATCTAGGGCCACCATACTTGTAATCTTCTATAACAATATCTTAGCTACTCAAACAAGTAAAGATCTATTATAATACTGAAGAAAATCTATTGAGTGGGTTGTGGGGTCCCCTATGGACTGTAAATCACCAAGGGGGAGGGGGTCCAAGTGTAACTTTCATCCAATTTGTATATTACAAAATCTTTCATAATCTAGGCAACATCTTATGAGATATAGTGAGATCTCATGAAGATTGTGGTGGATCATGAAGATTATGGAAGATCACACAAAAATCTAGGTGGGGCCACACCTTCATAACCGTGCACATGGGGGGGTTTAGTTGTAAATTGTAATGGTAAGTAGGTAAATATTTAGGAGGTTAAGTGTAATATCTAGTGTTATAAATGTATGGTACATTATATAATGTGTTGGGGTATTCGGGGACCATAACTAGTTCAAAAATAATAAAGCGATGTATCTGGCAACATTTTGGTGTCCCGGGTAATGTCCGGTTGTTCGGTTAGATACCGGTTCGTTAAAGTGTTAAGTTGTTCCGTAAAGTGTTTTTTATGTAACCTTTTGTAACACAATTAATTCCCGACACTTAGGAAAGCATTCAGGACCTTTTAGTCAATTTTCTGCATAATACTAGTATGTTAAAATGCTGAATTTTTGCTGAAAATGTAGAATTCTGCACTTAAAGTGTGTTTTAGGCACTTTCCGGCACTCAAACTATCACCTAGTGACGCAGTTTTATGGTCCTTACTTCCCTACACACCATACTGGTGTAGTTCCTTGTCCCTGGCCCGTACTGGGTCTCCAAACACTGTCTGTCTATGTATTGGCACTGTCAGTATATTTCTGGGTTATCCGCTAACTGTGCTAACCGTGCTTTGTGCATCATGTATGTCTCTAAAGTTTGAATGCAGTAAATGGTTGTGTCAGTATGAAATGTGATGCACATGTATGTATGATACAGAAATCATAAAGCAGTTTATGTCAATAATTGTAATTTAGCACAGTAATTACGCACTAATCATTTTTATTTAAGTGTACGGATGCATGCAAATTTGACGGTTGTCACACATTGAGTGTAAAAGAGTTGAAAGAAAGTTGGAAAACCATCTTTCAATCCTTTTAACCATGAATATGTGTAGATCTATGTTGTTTAATCTTGTGGAAATCCTTTAGATCTGAGTTGTTCTTGGTGGAATGAGGCCAATACTTGAAGTTCATAAGAACTCCATGATGACATCACCTTAGAACACCTCAAATCCACTGATTTCATGGTTAAAAGTTAAGATTCAAAGGAGAAAATGATGAAGAAGTGCACGTAGATCATAGAAGTACAAGATTTAGGTTGAAAACTTACAAGAATCGTGAGAAATTGAGAGAAAGGAGAGCTCAAGTGCGGCTGGGTCGAGTAGAGAGCTGTCACATCAAGTGATGTGACAAGTGAGGGTATTTATAGGTTGCCAAAAAGGGAAAGGGCACATGGATCGGATAGGTCACCAATCGGATGGTTGTCCGAGCGTATGGCAATCCGATCGGATGGCCACTCGATCCTGGTGTCCGGCGTGTTGAGTTCCGTCGTTTCGATTCGCGTGTTGAGCGTTGCGATGCGTTTCGAGAGAGTGATGCGATAGATTAGTAATAAACACACAAATACTATATCTAACATACAATCATCATAATTAACTGGCGTTCAGCGTTTGCGATTCAATTGCGATAGAGGTGCGATTGCATTTCGATTAAACACCACAACATATACATAAATAAACACGCACAAGTAACACATAAGTAGCACACACACGTAAAACAATATCCAGAACGTATAATTCGAGTTACGAATGCGATTGTGATGCAATAAGCGATAACGATAAAACATGCGATCAATAGCGATTAAACCTCGATTATTAACATGTACTCCACATAATACAAATAATATGATAAAATAAATAGATTATCTACAAGTCAAAGAAGTCAAAACAGTAGTTGAGCAAGGAGTGACAGATCACAATTAGTAATCTTTTCTTCCTTTGACTTCAATCTTGACTTCTACTTTGACTTTCGAAACACGGGGTGTTATAGCCTCCCCTAGTTGAGGGAATTTCGTCCCGAAATTAGGCTTTAGCCGTAACAAACAACTGCGGGTACTTCGCCTTCATGTCGCTTTCGAGTTCCCATGTGAACTCTGTGCCTCATTTGCCTTCCCAGTGAACCTTCACGATGGGAATGCGTGAGCGCCTGAGCTTCTTGGTTTCTCAATCCATGATCTCGAAAGGCTTCTCCACGAAGTGTAATGTTTCGTCCACTTAAAGATCCTCTAACGGAACTTGTAAATCATGCTCAGCCAGACACTTGAGGTTCGAAACGTGGAAAGTCGGGTGGACGTTTTTAAGTTCCTCCGGTAGTTCGAGTCTATAGGCCACTTTGCCGATCCTTTCCATAATCTTAAAGTGTAACACCCCGTGTTTTCGAATGTCAAAGTCAAAGTCAAAGTCCAAGTCAACTTTGACTTTCTTTGACTGTAGATAGTCGATTTTGTGTTTTAGTTGTATTATGTGGAGTAAGTGTTGTATTCAGCAAGAATCGAAGTAATCGAACGAGTTTTAAATGCAAACCGATCTACGACTGTGAATGATAGGAAGTAACAATGCGATAAAGTTAACCTAATCAGTAATCAAACCGACCTAACGATCAATCAAACTCGAGACTCGAATTATTGAATTGTGGTATTGTTATACGTGTGTGTGTGCCTTATGTGTTGCTTGTGCGTGCTTACTTTATGTTTGGGTGGTATTCAAGCAAATCAATCGAAAATCGAATCGAAACTCGAAAAATAATCGAACTCAATCGAAACCGACATCGAAACGTGACTTATAGAAGATTGTATGTTAGATATAGTGGTTGGGATTAAAAGTAATTTGACTAAGAACTCTATCGTATCCGTATCATCGTACGTCGGAATCGAAACGTCGAAAATCGTCGCAAAATACTCGAAGTGCGTGGCGGATCGAACAGGAAACATCCTGATCGAACAGGCCAGCCGATCGGCTAAGCACCTTGCCAGCCGATCGAGCTGCCCACTCGATCGGAGTTCCCAGCCGATCGGCTGCCACTTTCCTCTTTTGGAAGCCTATAAATAGGGTTGTCATGGTCATACTTTCCATTTTTGGAAAGCTCTGGCCAAACCAGCCATCTTCTTCACCTTTTCTCAGATTTCTCTCAATCCCGGTAAGTTTTCACCCTAATTCTTGTACGATCTTGATCATTACTTGATTCTACACCTTTCTATCTTTCAAAACTTGGATTCTAACCGTGAAATCACCAAGATCTAAGTCTTCTTGGGTGATGTCATCATGGTGTTCTTGAAGAACATCATGTTTTGGCCTCATCCCACTATGATTAGCTTAGATCTAACCGATTTCCACATAAACAAGTTAAGATCCATCATAGATCTAAACATTTTCACGATGTGAAGGAGTGAAAGAAGGATTTCCAACTTTCTTTCAACTCTTTTACACTCAATGCTTTCAAATCAATAGAAACGGAGCTTGAACCGGCTAACCAATCCTTCTAACAGTTAAGGGGTTCAAGATTCGGGTTCTATGAACAAGGTTCACCGATAACGGTTAAACTCTAAACTGACATTCCTAACCGTTCAACCGGCCGGACTTGGGTGATTCCTGTTCGAGCCAAGGGAACAAGTAGGAACGAAGGTTATCATAGTTCAACACGTTGTCAAGCTACCTTAAAAGAATGACAAATAAACAAACAACCAAGTGTTAGACGAAAGGCCGACCAGGTCAGAAATGCTGGCCGAACGGCTAGGCTGTTCGAACAGCCCAGCCGATCGGACACACCAGCCGATCGACCGGGCCAGCCGATCGGCTAGCACATGGTCCCACATTTCCAAACCTTCGAAGTATAGTATTGACGAAGTAATGTTCAATCAAATGGGTCGCCCGATTGGTAAACATTACTGTTCGGATCATGAGATACTATGCTTCAACACTTGACCATTTTCACAACTCGTTCGTAGTAGAGAATGTCAGCCGATCGAACAGACTGTTCGATCGAGTGACATTCAGCTGAGGGCTAACTTTGAAGCTCCTAGCCGATCGAGTGAGCTAGCCGATCGAACGAACCGTTCGATCGAACGACTTAAAAAGGTAGGAACACTTCAGTGTTCTCAAATACTGCAACAAGAACTTCAAAAGTTCAAATCCTCTAACACAAACACACTAGAGGAAGAAACAATCCACTCGAATGGTCCAGCCGATCGAGCCAACGGGCCGATCGAACAGGACCGTCCAACCGAATATACTAGCCGATCGAACCTGCCGTTCGATCGACCAGCCCATTCGATCCATCCATACTTGTTTAGTTTTCCGCGTTACTTATCGTTATGTTATCGAACTATTCAGGCTAATCCTACTCTCAGCACTCCCTTCAATCCACAATCAATCACTGTGAGTATACTCGGCCCCTTTTTGCTTTAGCACTTTTGGGTGTTACATACGTTACCTATCAAATCACATTCAAACACAAACTATTTGAACGCTGACCGAATTGCATGTGCTATTTGACTAAATGAATGTTGTTTATTATGTTTACACGTGGAGTGCTATCTACCTGCCTTAGCAACATAGTACTATAGTTTGGACTCATCACCCGTTCACACGGGGGTTGTTAAGGACAAATACTTACATGGATTATGGTGGTAATCATGTATTGCGAACCGTCTCGGACGGTCAACCCGCAGTCGTTGGTGTTGGATCTAAGTTTCCTTTTGATTGTATTTTGTGTTTGAAGTTAAGATGAAAATGGATGAGTTGTGCAGCGGAATTAAAATGAAAACAAACTTTGCATACAATCAAATGAGAGTAATACTTTAATCAAACATCTTTTACACTATGAACCGAATGATTGAATTTAATTTCAACAACGATTACAAAGATAGATGTATGAATGCAAACTCCCCCTCAGCCCGAGCTCAGTAGTTTGTTCGTGCAAAGAAGATGAGTGATGTGAAGAGCTGATAGAACAGTACAAAGTACTGAACTATTTATAGGCACTTGCAAACTACTGAGCATCTTTGCCGACGTCACCATGAAAGTGACATCTAACCTCCTAACAAACTCTAACCTCTGATCTATACAGACACTGGGTTAACTACTGCTAATACATTCTATTACAAAACAGACTTTAGAACAGCTGCTGCAACCTTCTACTGCTGTGAACCCAGCAGCACTTGTTCGGATCAGCAGTGCTTGACTCAAGGCAGTAGATTGAATCAGAAGGACTTTAGTCTTCCATCAGATCTTTAGTTGAGGAGCAGTTATGAGACAGCAGTTTGGTAAGATCAGCAGATAGGAGGTCATCAGTAGTTGTAATCACTTTCAAGGGGAGAGATTTGTGTATCAGCATCTGCTTATTCATAATCCACTGTTCTGATCCAGTTTTGGCTTTTAATTATCTGTTCCTCTGATAGGGTTCAATCCCAACAATCTCCCCCTAGAACAGATAATGCCAAAACCCTTCATTATTTGTGGATACTTTATTGCCTCATTAACAGCTCCCTTATCTGACCTTTAAATTGTAATTCAAAGTCAAGGGCATCTGTATCTTCATCATCCCTGCTAAGTGGAAGATCAAGGAGATCCTGCAAATCTTCAAGACTCAGACCAAGAGCTTGTTCCCTTGATATTTTATCCACTACTCCACCAGACCTGAGCAAAGTCAATACGCAGGTCTGTTTGTCAGTTGCCCACTTTTGTATTTTTGAGCCTGGTGGGTTTCTTGGGAGATGTTTATTTGCAGAAGTATTTGGTGAGGCTGGCCGGTTCATCACTGGCTGAGCAGTGGTAACAGAGTTTTCCTGTTCAAGTTCTTCTTTTAACGTTCTTAACAAGCCTTCTTTTAAGACAGCATTTCCAGCAAGAATTTCTTGAACAGTTTCAGCTCCAAACTGGCTTTGTGTCCTTCTTTTGTAGATGGCAGTACCAGCTGGAGCAGTGGCTCTCCTGGTTTGCAGCTTTGATGGTCCTTTTGAAACCGCTGCCTCAGGGTTGTCAGGTTTTTGAGGGATTCTTGGATCTTTCTTCCTTAATTCCTCCAACCTTTTGTAGGTTGACCTGACCACATCTTCTTTCCATCTAGCAACTTGTCTTTTGGTGCCAAACTCAGCAACAACCAATTCTTCTTTCATTCTTTTTAGTTCCAACTGCTTTTCAGGTACATTCTTTTTGAACTTTACCCAATCAGGAGGAGTGTGAGTGACTTTCCTTTTTATCATAACTTGAATTCTGGCTGATTCAGCTTCAAGCTCTGGAATAGTCCACTCTTTGTACATGTGTCTCTCTCCTTTGTATTTCTTGTAAAACATAATGCTTTCAATGTAGTCTTTCTTCAGAGTTTCAGCTGCTCTTTCCGAAATTTGTTGACTGACATTTTTAGCAAAACGTTCTAGGGAACTGACTTGTGTGAGCAGATATTGGTAGTATCTTGATACTTCTTTGTCAGATTTCCCTTGTGTGTTTCTTTTCGAGATATCCTCTGCTTGCTTGGCCTTTATCTTTAAATATTCTTCAATGTTTTTGGGCCAGAGGTATCCTTTGATTGAAGGCAAACTCCTTTTGGCAGGGTCATCCTCAGTATAGAAGGATTTTATCTCTTCTCTGACACCTTCTAGTTCAAGAGGGAATTGAACACCTGCAGGAGGTAAGGGTTTGTGCATTGGAACTGAAGAAAGTGGAACTGGTTTTGGTATATTGACAAGAGCTAAAGGTTTTGAAGATGTTGGAGATGGTGAAGTGACATCATCTTTGGGAATTAGCCTTCTCCTCTTTATTTGAAGAGGGACTGATGATGTTTTGGATGGAAAGGTGGTTGTAGTGACAGTGGTTTGTGATAGACTAACAGCTGTTGGAACAACTGGTGTTCCAACCACTGTTGTCTTTACAGCAGAAGTTATAACAACTGCTGTCTTCTGTCTTTTGACAGGAGGTGATTGTGATTTTGGTGGTGATGGAGGTAAAACATTGGATGTAGTGTGTGTTAAAGTGGTGTGTGTTGAAGTGGGAGCAGATGTTGAAACTACTGAAGTACCAACAGCAGCTGATACACCAGGAGTTACAACAGCTGTTTTAGGTGGTGGTTTTTTAGCAGACTTTGAACGTCTGACCGGAATGGATTTGGGTAGCCTTACTTTTCTAGTAAGCTTCTTCTTTTCATCAAAGAGATTTTCATCATCTCTTGACCCTGAAGTACCCTGATCCGGATAATCTACCTTGGCTTTCTTTTTGGCCTCTCTATCCCTTTTTACACATGCAAGTGCTTCTGCAAGTGCATTTGTAGTCACATCAATTTTCTTACTCCCATCTGGCAAAGGAATCTGTTTGGTCATATTTGAATTTTCTGGTGCGAGGTAGAGACCATCTGTTATTCCTTTTCTTCTCCATTCCTGAATTTTCTCCCCCTTTTTGGCATTATCTTCGGGGAGTTGATCAATGAAGAATACAGGTGGAGGAGCAGTGCCAGTGGAGTGCAAGATCTGAGTTTTGAGAGCCTTTAGATCAGCCTGAGTGTCTTTGTACCTAGACTCCATAGCATTTCTCAATTGTTGAACATGTTTTTCATGTTGCTGATCTGCTATTTGTGCTTGATGATGGAGAAAAGGTTGAAATAGATTCCAGAGCTCATTTGTAGCAGGTGCCTATTGTAGGGCAGAGCAGGTGCTTAAGGTGGAACAGCAGTGGATTGTACCTTTTGTACTTGTAACAACTGTTGTAGCATTTCTTTGAGTTCTGCAACAGAGTTGTCAAGTTTTTCAACACGAGCCATCAATTTCTGGTACTTTAAACCATCACCCAATTTAATGGGATCATCTGATTTCCCACTAACAGTGTTTTTATCAGTGGTAGAAGTAGGGAGTTTACTCCAAACCTTAACCACTGATGCCCCTTTTTCTTGGTACTGGGGTCTTCTTCCTTCAACACTTGACAACCTTTTGATGTTGCCAGTAGGATAGATAAATCCACTAGTGGTTGGCAGAGGTGCTATAAAAAGAATTGCCTCCAAGGAAGTCTTATAGATGTAACCACTGTCCAACTGTAAACTTGTAGGTTCAACAGTTGTAGTGGCTGCTTCACTTGGATTACCACAAAGAGTTACTTGTAACTCAATGGGTGTAACCTCCTCAGGTTGTGTTGGTGGGTTAGCAAAGAATGATACAGCAGGCTCAGTCATTTGTTGAGGCATATACTCATTGATAGGTGATTGAGAAGGACTGTGTAATGCCTGGTTCAAATCAATTGCATCCAACAATAGTTGTGTTTTTGGTGGAATTGAGGATGTGATGGTGGGTGTAGAAAGCGGATTTGCTCCGGGCATTGAGCTGTGGATGATGGAAACGAGTGTATCCAGAGCATCATAATGTGGTGGCCCTTTGTGTACAACCTGATCTTTTTGTGAAGAAGCAGGAGGAGTTATGGTTATGGGTTGAGATATTTGTACCATCTGCTGTGAGGAAGAAGCAGCAGTGGTTTCTTGTGACTCTTGTGTTGTCACAGGCATTAACTCTGGTATCTCATCCTCCAGAGTTGCCATTTTGATTGGTTTGGGGGGTTTTTGATTTTTCTTTTTGTAAGGCTTTTTGGGTTTTGTAGGTGTGGGTTTCAAAATAGTTGGGCTGCTGCTTTGATCACCTAGAGCAGTAGGCTCAGCAGCAGATACCTGAGGAGCAGTGGTTGCTGCTAAATTCTGCTCAGGTACCCCTGCTTGTGTTTTGCAAGGTGCTAACATTCGTGAAAAAGTTTTAGACGTTAGGCAGTTTATTGCAGTTATTTCACCTTGGTTTATTAAAGCTAAATCATCCTTACTGAATTTCTTTTGAAAATAATAACTTAAAAATCTTGGAAATAGTAAGAATGATTTGCTTTCAACATTATTAACCAAATCTTTAAAGATTTCCCGAGAATAGTTATAATTTTCATCTTGAAGAATTGCATATCCCAGATTTTGAATCTTGATAGGAATCTCATTAAAAGAAGTGGTTTTGTTTGAAACACATAGTAGGAGGGTATGAAATAGGAATCTGGGTGCAGGAGGAAAATAACCTTTTTCTAAGGTTAGTTTCTTCATCATTGTGGCTTCATACCCTCTTTCAATGAAGTCAATGTGCAACTCGTTTTTAGTGAAGGAAGTTTTACCTGCCTGGTCATCGAGTTGAAAGACTTCGGAGATGGATTGTGGTGTAATGTGGACAGCTTTACCCTTTATGGAAGATTTGATTGCAGTGACAATGTCTCCTTGTTTTTCAAGGGTTGCATTCTTCCAAAACTCCCTTTGGGTTGCCAAGTAGATGGGTGCGTCGGCGGTGAGCAAAGTTTTGTACTTTGATTTTGCCATGATGGTGATAATGGAATCGAAAACATCTGTGGTTCCTGGTTTTGTGAGAAGACCCAGGAGATTGTGAGATTTTTTGAATGGAATTTCAGTGGTAGTTTTTTTTGGGTAAAGGGTTACCCCGGTGATTCTATTGAAATGCAACCGCAATTAAGTACAAGTAGTGAGGATGTGTTCCACACTAGTTCATATACAGGACATGCCCCATATATGTAAAACAAAAAAACCAAAGACCTCTAACACCCCATAACCTAGTCTACTATACATCATGACAAGACATCTAGTAGACAAAACAATGCAAAACACAAAACTTAATCCTCAACCACCATCATCAAAGATAAAGAAGCCACAAAACAGCAACCCCTTCAGACGAAAAGTAGACAGCCTATCCATTAGAGAATTTGGTAGAAGAGGTGCTTGCCCCTGCTTTCGAAGAAAAAGGATGAGTACCCGAGGTCATAAATTCACTAGTTTCATTGTAGACTTCTTCGACCTCCTCGTCATCCGATTCCTGCCTGTCTCTCAACGGTTTCTCTTTCTTATCCACTCGACCCACAGTGGGACCTCCTTGATTACCGTCATCGTCTTTAAGAATATCAAAAGGGTTCGACGTTGAGACCTGATTAATAGTCGGATTTCTCAAAGTCGATTTCGGCTTGGGTTTGACAACTGGACGATAGACTACCTTTGGCTTTTGATTTTTCATATGAAGACCATGATTATTAGGTTTCTTCTTTTTACCACCCACGTCCTGAAATTCATCATTATTTCTCTTCACATTTTCCCAGTCGAGCTAACTTGAGGGTTCTTAGGACACGAGCTGTCTTCATGACCGAAAACACAGCAAGAGGAACACCTTAAAGGCTCCCAATCATACTCAATCTTAACCTCCACCATTGAATGGCCATTACCATCCAAAGATGGAATTGCAACAGTTACACTCTTTTTCAAATCAACCCCTGCCTGAACCTCAATAAGAGCTCTCGCATAACTGCTTCTTCCCCAAGATTCCGCGCACATTGTGGCTGTATACGAGTCCAACATCTTAGGCACCCCAATTTTAGATGCAAGCAAACTAAGCCCATCGTCAGTAAATGCCGCTAAAGGCACATCATGCATCTTGACCCAAACTGGAATAGATTTTAGATCCTCTTTTTCCAACTTGAATTTCAGTGGTAGTTGCCTTTTGAGAGGCTGTTTTTGATGATTTTGATGAGGGTTTTGCAGAAAGCTTCGATTTTGTCATTTTTGAAACAAAACGATCGAAGAAATTTGTGACAAATGAGAAGAAAAACTGCTTTGAGAAGAGAATTTTTAAGAATTCAATTCGACAGTAAAACCCTGTTTTGATGGTGAGTGGGGATGTTATAGGAAAGAGAATGAATGCTGACGTGGCAGCCGTTACAAAAGGTCTGACTGCTATGTACTGCCCATGTGACAACCACTGGTGAAAATGAAGGACAGTACTTTTGGTGAAAGCAACTGATGAAAGCAGTGGAAAGGGGGCAGTGGATGATTTTCACTATCAGTAGATAGCATATCAGTGGATAAGACACTGCTTTTGAACAACAGTGGTTATCAAGGAATGAGAGAACAGAGGTTGCCTTTCAGCAATGGGCAGACTTTTTGAAGTAGAGCAGACTTTTGAACAATCAGTGGTTATGGCAGACTTTTAAGGATTTTAATGAAATTTTCATTTTTAAGCTATTTTTAAGGATGGATTTTTGATTTTCTGAAAACATTTTGTTGCTTTTATTCATAGAAAAACAAGATGTTGCTTGTTATTCTATGTTCAGCATCCCAATCCTAGAGACCAAGCTTTCAAAAGTGGCTGTATCAAGTGCTTTTGTGAGCACATCTGCCAGCTGGTCTTTAGTTGGGACATGATGCAGAGAAATCAAACCTTTTTCATAGCAATCCCTCACAAAGTGATGTCTGATGTCGATGTGCTTTGTGGTAGAATGGGAAACTGGATTTTTGATGATATTTTCTGCTGCCTGACTGTCCAACATGAGTGGTGTCTTCAAGGCAGTGATACCAAAATCCAATAACTGATTTTGAAGCCACAGGAGTTGGGCTGTACAGCTTGCAGCAGCAATGTATTCAGCCTCGGCAGTGGATGTTGAAACTGCTGCTTGCTTTTTGCTTTGCCAAGAGACTAAGCAATCACCTAGAAACTGGCACCCTCTTGAAGTGGACTTCCTTGTGGTGTGGCATCCAGCAAAGTCACTGTCTGAAAAACCTGAAAGCTTGATATTCCCATTAGCTGGATACCAGATACCAAGTGTGGGAGCACCTTTTATGTATCTGAGAATCCTTTTTACAGCAATGAGATTTGATTTTCTAGGAGCTGATTGACTTCTTGCACAGACACATGTTGCAAACATGATGTCTGGTCTAGATGCAGTTAGCTACAATAAAGACCCAATCATGCTTCTATAGAGTGTTTGGTCAATCAGCTCATCCTTTTCATCAGACATGACCAGCTTATTTGTGGCCATGGGTGTGCTGCATGGTTTACAATCATTCATATCAAATTTGGTTAAAAGTTCTTTAGCATATTTGCTTTGATGAATGAAAGTTCCATTTTGCAATTGCTGTACTTGGAGACCAAGAAAGCATTGCAGCTCACCCATTGCACTCATTTCAAACTCAGCTGTCATGAGTTCTCTAAACTCTTCACACATTTTGGTACTTGTGCTTCCAAAAATAATGTCATCCACATAAATTTGGACAATCATTAAATCTTTCCCTCTCTATTTAAGAAACAGTGTTTTATCAATGGTACCTCTTTTGAAACCATTTGAGAGTAGAAAGTTGGAAAGAGTTTCATACCAGGCTCTAGGTGCTTGCTTCAGGCCATACAAGGCTTTGTTTAGCCTGTAAACATGATCAAGATAAAATGGATCCTCAAAGCCTGGAGGTTGACATACATATACCTCTTCTTGCAGTGTACCATAGAGGAAAGCACTTTTGATATCCATCTGAAACACCTTCATGTTGTGGTTGACAGCAAAGGCCAGGAACAGTCTGATAGCTTCCAATCTTGCAACAGGGGCGAATGTTTCATCATAATCAATCCCCTCTTCCTGTCTGTAACCTTGAACCACAAGCCTGGCTTTGTTCTTGACAACAATGCCCCTTTCATCTGTTTTGTTCTTGAAGACCCACTTTGTGCCAATGGGACTAACCTCTTTTGGCAGTGGTACAAGCTCCCATACTTGTTGTCTTTTAAACTGTTAGAGCTCCTCTTGCATGGCTTCTACCCAGCTGTTGTCTTTTAGTGCCTCTTGGTACTTGACTGGCTGATGGAGTGATAGAAAACCAGCAAAAAGACAAATGTTTTGGGTTTGGCTTCTTATGAGCACCCCTTCATTGATGTTGCCAATGATTTGATCAGGTGGATGAGATCTCAAGAAGATTAAATCTCCTTGGTATGGTATGATGGCATTTGTTGGTGAAGGCTGCAAATGTGTATCATCTGAGCTAACCACTGCTGATGACTTTGATGACTCAGCAGTGGCTTCAAAAGGTGGTGGAATGGGTGGTAATGGAGTGGACCACTGCTGACTTTTATCCACTGTTTGAGGACTTTTGTCAGCAGTGTTTGAGGATGTGGAAGCAGTGGTGAATGGGCTACTTTGGTCAACAACTGTTGATGTAGCAGTGGTTGAGCTCTCACAGATGTTTTGAACAACTGATGCTTTCCCTTTTGTGGCAGACCTTTGAGGGATGATGACTTCATACCCATAGTCTGGTGTTGTATCCTCTGATGGACCTGCACTGTTAGTCTTGACAGCAGTATTTTCAAAAGTGAATTTTTCAAGATCAAACAGTTCAGCAAGATTTGCTGGGATTTTCATTGATGAAAGTTCATTGAACTTTACATCCAAAGTCTCCTCCACTACCTTGGTCCGTGCATTGAACACTTTGTAGGCCTTGGCAGTGGTTGAGTATCCCAGAAAATAACCACAATCTATTTTGGCTGCAAATTTTGAAATGGAATCTTTTAAGTTCAAAATAAAGCATGGGCAGCCAAACACTTTGAAGTATGAGATCAGTGGTTTGATTTTATACAGAATTTCATAGGCAGTCTTTTTGTGCCTGGGGTTTATTAAAACTCTGTTCTGGACATAGCAAGCAGTGTTTACTGCCTCTGCCCAGAAAGTTAATGGCAAACCTGAATCTGCAAGCATGGTTCTGGCAGCCTCAATCAAAGTTCTATTCTTTCTTTCAACAACCCCATTTTGCTCTGGTGTTCTAGGAATGCTGTACTGCCTTACAATCCCTTTCTTCACACAGAAGGCATCCAACTCCCTATTTTTAAATTCTGTGCCATTGTCACTCCTAAAGCTTTTCACTGGAAGATCAAATTGCTTTTCAACCTGTGTCACAAAGTCTTGCAAAATGCCTGCAGTTTCATCTTTAGAGTGCAAAAAGAAAGTCCATGTAAACCTAGAAAAGTCATCAACTATAACCAAACAATATCTTTTCTTTTTAAGGCTCATGACTTGAACTGGGCCAAACAAATCCATGTGTAGCATTTGCAAACACTGGGTTGTTTTGGACTCTTCAATGGACTTGTGGGAACTTTTATGTTGTTTTCCTTTTAAACAGGAAATGCAATGTTCAGGACATGAAAACAATTTTTGTGGTAGGCCTCTCACCAAACCATTTTTTGAAATTTCTGTTATTGTCTTAAGATTTGTGTGCCCCAGTCTTTTGTGCCAAAGTTCTGTCTCTTTGTTAGAGGCAGATGAGAACAGACAGGCATCAGCTCTGGGACACTCTTCTGACATGTCAACAACATAAACATTGCCACTTCTTTGAGCAACAAGTTTAGTTTGACCATTTTTGATTATTGCTTCAATCTTTTTAACCATTTCTGGTCCAACAATCCTACAACAATCTTTTGTGAAGAATGACCCAAACCCTTTGTCACTCATTTGGGATACACTCAGCAGGTTGAATTTTAGATTGTCTATTAGATTGACATTTTCAAATTTTACATTTCCAGATTGCACTGTTCCAGACCCCAAAACCTTTCCTTTACTATTATTACCAAAGGATATATCACCCCCACCATGGATTTTAAAGTCTTTGAGGAGGCTTTACATCCTGTCATGTGCCTGGAGCCTCCACTATCTACATACCAAAGACTATCAAAGCATGCAGAAGCTCCCTGCACATGAAGTAAAAGGATTAGTTCATTAAGGACTCCAAAGCCAACAGGGCTTTGGATGGAGTCTCAACAGTGTCTGACATGGATACAGTGTGATGAACAGTGGTTAAGTCAGGGGTTTGGACAGTTTTAGTACTGTTCCTTTCTAACCACTGTTGAAGGTCTTGCCCAATCACCTGCTGGTAACCGAAAGGATGCCTATTCACTCTGGGTTTAGAGGGCTTTTTGTAGACCTCATAAACGTGTGGAATCCTTTGGTAAGACTGTTTTTCCTTGCCTTTTTTGAACTGATTGGCAGGGGGTGCATCAGTAACCTGAACATCTCTTTTAACAGATGTTTGGTTCAGCTGTTTGAACTGGCACAAACAGTGGTTGTTTCTTTGTGAATTTGACAGATGGTGATGCTGATGGACTCAAGGATGTTTTAGCAAGGTACTCATTCTTTTTGATGTCAAAGTTTTTGAGATACAGACATGCTTGAGTTTTGTGGTTTGTTTTACCACAAACAATGCAGCTTTCAGCTGACACTATGACACTTGTTTTGTTTATATCATAAGCTTTTAAATGGAAACAATCTTTTGTTAGATGGTTCCTTTTCTCACAGAATTCACAAAACAAGTTATCGATTTTTTCTTTCTTCTTCCTCTTTTCAGACTCCTTTGCAGCAGAGGTTTTAACCACTGCTGGGATGTCCTTAAGAGGAATGACTTTCGCTTTTGGAGCTTTAACACCATCAGTTGATGTAAAGTCCATTGGCTTGAAATTTTCAAGAATATCACACTCATCAGACCATTTTGGTTTAAATTGATGATTTTCAATCTCCTCAAAAACAGAGGGGCCCATTGGTTTGTCAAGTGTGATTTTGTTACCAAGTTTGTCAGTGATTTTCACTTCTTGGCCATTCTTGTTTGTGGGGATGTACTCAGTGGTTGAAACAGATTTTCCAAAAGCAGTGTTTTCATCATCATGTTTTCTATAACCAACCCCAAATTTCACATTGCTTTTTATTTGTTTCTCAAGCATAACCTCATACCCTTTGCATGATTCCACCCATTTCTCACATGTGATCTGGGTGGACTCTAACTCCTTTTTGCAAACTTGGTATTTTTCTACCATAGTTTGGAGTTGGGTTTTGGTTATGCTTTGCTCTTCTTTCATGCTGCTAATCTCTTTCTCTTTTTCAGTCAATTTGTTTTTAAGTTCTTTTAAAGATCTTTCAAATTTGACTTCATCAGTTAAGATTTTGTTCCTAAGGTTTTCATTCACCTCTTTGATGTTAGCAAAAGCAATTATGCAATTGTCAGAACATAGTTTTTCTAGAACTTGAGGTGATACCTTGGCAGCAGCCATCATTGCACAATCACACTGAGTATTCTCTTCATCACCAGCTCTCTCTTTTCTTCACCTGCCTTTTCTTCTTTCTTATCTTCTTCAGACCATAGATCTGTCAGTGGTTCAATCAGGGTACCTGAACTTTCTTCCAACAGTATTTCATTAGCCACAGCAGTAACCACTACTTCAATCACCTCATCCACTGTTTCAGAGACCAGCTGTTTCTCTTCAGATTCAACACCCTCCTGTATTGACTCTAATGCCATCAAACAAAATTCATCATGAGAAGAAACATTAGAAGCATAGAGTGCAAAGTTTTCATCACTGAGGTCTTCAGGCATACTGCTCCAGTCAACAAACTCTTGAGTAAAGAAACTTTGTTGATCTAGTTGTGTTGCTACTGGAGCAGTGGTTTGTGGTGCAGGTTGCACTTGTGCCTGAGGAGCAGGGGTTTGAACATATTGAATCTGTGGAGCAGCTGTTTGGACATAATGCACTGGCACAGGAGCAACAGCATAGTGAGCAGTGTTCACATGTGCTGCTGGGGCATATTGGGCATAGTGCACAGTGTTTTGATTTTGAGGTCTAGGATTTGAACTAGGGTGAGTAATTATGGGACCAGTTGTTTGACTCCGACACTCTCTAGCAAAATGTCCTAACCTGTTACACTTATAGCACTTGATTTTCGATTTATCCAACCCAACCCTAAGATTCCCATGCAACCCTGGGAATTTTCCCCCTGTTCTTTTATAAAACTTGCTAGTTCTAACACTTAGCAAGGCCAGTTGATGCAAGATGTCCATTTCCTCTAGATCAGTGGGGTCAAAATGCTGTAAATCATTTAGTTCAAAGCTTAAATTGTCTGACATCTGGTTTTCATTTGCAGTGAATGCATACCCTGTAGAGTGAGGATCAGGGTTGTTAAAATTTGCACCAGCAGTTATGTCAATGAAGTGATCATAACCCTGATCCTTACCGCTACCACCAGATTCTTCTTGACCCAGAAGAGCAGTGTTACCGAATGAATAATCATCAACGGTTTTCCCTGACTCTTGTAACTTCCTTTTCTGGTTCAACTCCCTTTCGTAGGTCAGGAGTCGACAATGGAGTTGGGTCAAGGTCAGATCCTTGAACTCAGGTGAGTTTCGGGTGACAAACGCTATTGTGTCCCATTTATCTGGCAGTGACCTGAGGAACCTGCTGTTTTGAGTTGAGTTTGTAAAAGTGGTTTTAACACGCCTCAGTTCACTGATGAGACAACTGAACCGCTCAAATTGTTGCGTCAGTGATTCACCTTTAACATGACAAAATGTTTCATACTGTTGGTTCAGGATTTCCCTATTGTTTTCTATGACCTCTTCGGTACCTCCAAACTGTTCCTTAAGTGCGTCCCACAACTCTTTGGCATTGTCACAATGTAACAATCCAGCATATATTTCGTTGGGCAGCGTTGATGCTATGATACTAAATGCTTTAGCATCTAGTTCAAACTTTTGATAATCCGTTTCAGTATAATTTTCAATAGGTTTAGGAACTTGTTTTTTAGCATCTTCAGCGCTTGGCACTGTAGGAAGATGAGGACCAAAGATAACAGACTTCCAACAACCTGTGCTTTGTTGAGCGAGGATGTGACCCATCCTCCTCTGCCAGATGTTGTACTCATTTCTTTTTAGCATAGGTGGTTTAAAGAGAGAACCAATGTTGTTTTTATCGTCCTGAGATTGTGACGTCATTCTTGTTGTTTTACAGGTACTGAGAAATCAACTTTAGTGGTGATTAATCCTTACTCTGTTTTTCAACGACGAACAAACGATCAGTATCAACTGTTTTGAGCTTAACTATTTACGTCAAAATGATTGTTAAATCAAATTTGACTGTCCAAGCTCTGATACCAATTGTTGGATCTGAGTTTCCTTTTGATTGTATTTTGTGTTTGAAGTTAAGATGAAAATGGATGAGTTGTGCAGCGGAATTAAAATGAAAACAAACTTTGCATACAATCAAATGAGAGTAATACTTTTATCAAACATCTTTTACACTATGAACCGAATGATTGAATTTAATTTCAACAACGATTACAAAGATAGATGTATGAATGCAAAGTCCCCCTCAGCCCGAGCTCAGTAGTTTGTTCGTGCAAAGAAGATGAGTGATGTGAAGAGCTGATAGAACAGTACAAAGTACTGAACTATTTATAGGCACTTGCAAACTACTGAGCATCTTTGATGACGTCATCATGAAAGTGACATCTAACCTCCTAACAAACTCTAACCTCTGATCTATACAGACACTGCTTGGGTTAACTACTGCTAATACATTCTATTACAAAACAGACTTTAGAACAGCTGCTGCAACCTTCTACTGCTGTGAACCCAGCAGCACTTGTCCGGATCAGCAGTGCTTGACTCAAGGCAGTAGATTGAATCAGCAGGACTTTAGTCTTCCATCAGATCTTTAGTTGAGCAGCAGTTATGAGACAGCAGTTTGGTAAGATCAGCAGATAGGAGGTCATCAGTAGTTGTAATCACTTTCAAGGGGAGAGATTTGTGTATCAGCATCTGCTTATTCATAATCCACTGTTCTGATCCAGTTTTGGCTTTTAATTATCTGTTCCTCCGATAGGGTTCAATCCCAACAGTTGGTATCGATGGTCCCATGTCGATAATTAACATGCATCGTTTTCCTCTGTGTACGTGCCTGGTTATGCGTAAACTATTCGAACTCTATATGCTATTATCAAACTTGTGTGCTCACCTTTACATTTTATGTATTGACTTTATTTTAACGTATGTGACAGGTAATTAGGATGCTTACTTGCTAGGAAAGTGAGTCAATAATAAAGCTTTAGAGCCCATCTAGCAGTTGTAGGTCGTAGCCTACCTAGGGGTCTCTAGAAGCAAATAAACTATAGCCATGGAGCCGTTGGAGTTGTTCGATCAAGCATCTATGGCATTAGTTGTCTGTAGATCTTGTCCGGACGAGTCTTAATGACCCTGGGCAGTACCTTTGAACATTTGGTCTGTAATAATTTGAATCTGAGTTGTCGAAACAGTACTATTTGTTTAGTTATATTCTATGATAACTTGTTTATTTATTTGGGATACAGTATGGGACGTATCACTTAACTGAATTTGTAATAATAGTTGTTGTGGAAACTTCTGGACAATCTGTTTCGCTCAGTGCCGCGCCCCGATGATTCCGCCATCGGTTGGGGTGTGACAGATTGGTATCAGAGCCATAACTATAGGGAATTAGGCAGACACGACCTAGTCCGAGTCGCTGTCTTAGAGACCTAGACTATAGTTAGGAACCCTCAGACCCAGTTTAAGTGCCTTATTCTGCAAATCTTCACTACCACTGCACTCGAAATTTTAACTAACGTCAGGCGATTCAGTCATGCATAGGTGTGAAAACCGCAAACTCTCGACTAAATTGGCTGACTTATGTTGATTTTATTCATTTGTTCATGCTTATCCTATTATTTTCACTTTCATATAAGGAGAATTATACCGAATCAGGAGTGAAACCCTTATTTTGAAGGAAATTCTTCTTAAATTTACTAAAAACAAGGAAGAAATTGCTAAGCCAAGGGGTGAAACCCTAACCTTAGCAGTTGTTCTAAATTTTATCTATCCCACCAAGGCTTCGACGGACTCCAACGACCTGAACTCACAAGTATGACCTAGGGAACGCGTGTGGAATGCCCAAGAATCGAGGCAGAAACACGACCTCTAGAGTCGAAAGTGACGACAAGCCTACTGCGAATAGTCGAATTGCCTTGGGTAGTCGATGTCTAGTAGCCGCAGACAATCTATCTCTCGATTTTATATGTTTCGAATTTGACGAGTCATCAAGTATGCTCGTAGATTTTATGTGTTTTTGAGTGCCTTATCTGTTTACATGTTTATATTTTTAAGACTTTATTCCACTTCAATCGACACACGCGACTCGCAATTGCTATTCTATCTCAATTCGATATCCAGTTGTCACGAATCTAGACGATGCCATACTATGCTGTGTTGTACGACTAAGTTAGACTATTCGATATAATATTCGAACGACACTCGAACTTTGAAGGATAGGTTTCTATTTTCTAACTGCTTCTGAGATTAAATGGTTACGTGTTTTCATGATTATGTGCCTCTGTGTTTATGTGCTTCTGTGCTTACGTGCATCTGTGGTTTTGTGCATATGTGTTTACGTGCTTATGTGTTTCGACGTGATTCTAAGCTTTAGTAGTCTAGACGTGTGAGGTGAGATTCGATAACGTTGTGTTAAGTCCTGTGACGATGTCTGTTGCAGACCATGTCGTCGTCTGGATCACGTCAACGTCTGACCCGCCAAGAAAAGAGAGACCAACGTCTCGCTGCTATCATCTCCAAAACCGTGGCGAAAGCTGTGAGTGAGGTGTATGAAAATGCTAGCAAGTCGTCAGAAGAATCCCGAACTGAGATCTCCAAGGATTCAAGAAAGGCTGCTTTCAGCTTCAAGTAGTTCAAAGCATGCGGACCAAAAGAGTTCACTGGCGAAGATGGTCCAACAGCCATGTTTCACTGGTTTGACTCGGTCGAAGTCACTCTGCGCCAGAGCGGATGTCCTAAGCATCTCCGTACTCTTAATGCAACAGGCGTCTTCCAGTCCCGTGCTCTAGACTGGTGGACGGCCGAACGAAACAAGCGCGGAAATGATGCAGCTTACGGGCTATCATGGAAGGAGTTGAAAGCGATCATGATCGAAGAATTTTGCCCTCCTCATGAACGCCAAAAGCTGGAGGATGAGTTCTGGGGAATCAAGCAGAAGGATGGAGACAACGCTGCTCTCACTGCTCGCTTCAAACAGCTTAGTATCATCTATCCTGATCAAGTCAAGACCTCAGATCAAGCCATCAAGAAGTATATCCGAGCCCTACCCGACTGTGTAGCCGACTTTGTTCACGCCGCCAAGCCAACAACGATTGAAGAAACCTATCTACTCGCCACTGAGATCAACGATAAGCGAGTCAAGTCTGGTTTCTGGGATAAGCAAACCAAGTCTCTCCATCAAGCTACTGCAACACCCACCGACACACCTGCTCAAGCCTCCAAGTCATCGAGAAGGAAGAAGAAGCACAACAGCAACAGCTCCAGCAACAAGAGCTGTGCTGCCGCAACCACTACTACTCCTCTGCAAGCAGTACCAGCTCAACAGCAGCACCACCAGCGTTCAGCTCCAGTGATCAATGCACCGCCAGCGAAGCGTGCATACACAGGCCCTCACCCACTCTGCCCGACATGTTCGTATCATCACCCAGTGGGTCTAGCTTGTCGTTTTTGCGCTCACTGTAATCTTTACGGTCATTTCACTGCGAACTGTCGCTATGGTCCTCGTCAAACCCCAGCTCAAGCTACTGTCAACCAAGCTCTACTCCCTGCCCCTCAAGGCCAACAAGCAGCTCCAGCACCAGCAGTCAATGCTCGTGTCTGCTTTGCATGTGGTGACCCTAACCACTTTGCAAACAGGTGCCCGAACAAGGTGGTTAAACAAGAGCCCCAGCAGCAACAACAACAACCTCAGCAGCAGCAGCAAGCAGCCCATGCCCGAACTTTCAACCTCAACGCCCACCAGGCTCAGGCGGATAACAACGTGGTTAATGGTACGTTCCTTGTGAATGGTATTTATGCATCATGTTTGTTTGATACTGGAGCCGATAACTACTTTGTGTCATTTGAATTCGAGAAACTCCTTAGTCGTAAGCGCTCTTATCTATCCTCGTCATTCGAAGTCGAAGTTGCTACAGGGAAAACCATTGTCGTTAACTCAGTACTCCGTGATTGTACTCTCGAACTCAACGATCACATCTTCCCGATCGACCTTATCCCGATACAACTTGGAAGTTTTGATGTCATCATCGGCATGGACTTTCTTCGTGAAAACCATGCTGAAGTTGTGTGCTTTGAAAAGATGATTCGATTCTCACTCGCGAATGGTGATCTCCTATGTGTATACGGTGAAACAATGTCGAAAGGTCTTAAGCTTATGTCGTGTATTCAAGCCAACAAGTATCTCCACAAGGAATACCGAGCCTTCTTGGCCAACATCGTAGTAGCGGAGAAGGGAAAGAAAAAGAAAGTTAAAGTCAAATATGTTCCAGTGGTTCGTGAATTTCCTCAGGTGTTCCCTGATGATCTTCCCGGACTACCGCCAAGTCGTGATATCGACTTTCGTATCGATCTCATTCCTGGAGCTAACCCTGTTGCCAAAGCCCCTTATCGACTCGCTCCATCCGAGATGCGGGAACTCTTGAATCAACTCTAGGAATTACTCGAAAAAGGCTTTATTCGCCCAAGCACCTCTCCTTGGGGCGCGCCAGTCCTTTTCGTCAAAAAGAAGGACGGGTCATTCCGGATGTGCATCGATTATCGGGAATTGAATAAGCTAACCATCAAGAACCGATACCCTTTGCCTCGAATTGACGATTTGTTTGATCAGCTACAAGGTGCAGCATGCTTCTCTAGGATCGATCTACGTTCAGGATACCATCAGTTGCGAATTCAAGAGGAAGACATTCCTAAAACTACTTTTCGAACCCGTTATGGCCATTACAAATTTGTTGTTATGCCCTTTGGTTTGACCAACGCACCCGCGGTTTTCATGGATCTGATGAATCGCGTGTGTAAGCCATACCTTGACCGTTTCGTCATCGTGTTCATCGACGATGTCTTGATTTATTCCAAATCGAAGGCTGAACACGCGCAACATCTATGTTTGGTTCTCGAGTTACTCCAGGGGAACCAACTCTATGCCAAGTTCTCCAAGTGTGAATTCTGGTTGGAGGAGGTTCAGTTTCTGGGTCACATAGTGAATAGTCGGGGTATCCATGTCGATCCTACGAAGATTGAAGCCGTCAAAAGTTGGATTACGCCTAAGAACCCGTCTGAAGTTCGTTCTTTTCTCGGACTAGCGGGCTATTATCGACGATTCATCGAAGGATTCTCCAAGATCGCTGTGCCGCTTACCGCTCTTACCCAAAAGGACAAGCCTTTTGTGTGGGGAAACGCACAAGAGACTGCCTTTCAAACCCTCAAGCATATGCTGTGCAACGCGCCGATTCTTACACTGCCCGACAGAAGCGACAACTTCATTGTCTACTGTGATGCTTCTAACCTTGGTCTCGGTTGTGTTCTCATGCAACGAGACAAGGTTATAGCTTACGCATCTCGTCAGCTCAAGATCCACGAGAAGAACTATACAACTCATGACCTCGAGCTAGGCGCAGTTGTCTTTGCACTAAAGATATGGCGACACTACCTGTATGGTACTAAGTGTACAATCTACACTGATCACAGGAGTTTACAACACATCTTTAATCAGAGAGAGCTTAATATGCGTCAACGCCGATGGGTAGAACTTCTCAATGATTACGACTGTGAGATTCGTTATCACCCAGGCAGGGCGAATGTGGTTGCTGATGCGCTCAGCAGGAAGAGTTACGTGCTCAGTACCCGAAACATCCAAGCCCAGCATAACCTCGAAACCCTTATCCGCGAAGCCCAACATGCTTGCTTTAACGAGAGTACATTGAAGAAAGAAAGGATCTATCACGATGGAGCTCAGTTAGTAAGCAAATCAGATGGGATATTCTATTATCTGGACCGAATTTGGATCCCTAAGCAGACCGATTTGCGAAAGATTATCATGAACGAAGCCCACAAGTCCCGATATTCTATTCATCCCGGTGCAGATAAGATGTACCAGGACCTGCGTTATAAGTACTGGTGGCCAGGGATGAAAAGGGATATCGCTCTGTACGTTGGAAGCTGTCTAACTTGTGCAAGAGTCAAGGCTGAACATCAAAGACCTTCTGGTTTACTCGAACAACCGCCGATACCTATATGGAAGTGGGAGAGTATAGCTATGGATTTCATAACGAATCTCCCGCCCACGCCATCAGGTCACGACAGTATTTGGGTCATAGTGGATCGTCTCACGAAGTCAGCCCACTTTTTGCCGATACGAGAAGACTACAAGGTGGAACGACTAGCCCAAATCTACACCGATGAGATCATTCGTAATCATGGTACGCCTCGTGATATTATTTCAGATCACGACGCTCGGTTCACTTCGTGATTGTGGGAAACGTTTCAAACGGCCCTTGGTACGTCGATTAATCTAAGTACCGCATTCCACCCTCAAACCGACGGACAGACTGAAAGAACGATCCGTACTCTCGAAGACATGCTCCGAGCGTGTGTGATAGATTTTGGTGGTAGTTGGAACAAACACCTGCCATTGGTGGAATTCTCGTACAATAACAGCTATCATGCCAGCATCCAAATGGCACCTTTCGAGGCTTTGTATGGTAGAAGATGTCGATCGCCTATTGTGTGGCACGAGATCGGTCACTCGCAACTAACCGGTCCCGAGATTCTACAAGAAACGACTGACAAAATCCACCAGATAAGAGACAACTTGGTAAAAGCTCGGAACAGACAGAAAAGTTACGCCGATAAAAGACGCAAGCCCCTTGAATTTGAAGTTGGTGACTACGTACTCCTAAAGGTATCACCTTGGAAGGGTGTAGTCCGATTCGGCAAGAAAGGGAAACTCGCACCTCGATATGTTGGACCTTTCAGGATTCTGGAAAGAATCGGAAAAGTCGCCTACAGACTCGAATTACCGGAGGAACTTAGTAACGTCCACCCGACTTTCCACGTCTCTAACCTCCGGAAATGCCTTGTTGATCATGATCTAATCGTACCACTCGACGATCTTCAGGTCAACGAAACGTTACACTTCGTGGAAAAGCCTGTCGAAATCATGGATCGCCAAACCAAGCAGCTTAGGCGCTCTCGCATCCCGATCGTGAAAGTCCGATGGGAAGGCAAACGAGGCGCGGAGTTCACTTGGGAACTCGAAAGCGACATGAAGGCCAAGTACCCGCAGTTGTTTAGATAGATAGATCTGAAGCATCAAATTGGTAAATCACGGTGTCGTGAAGCCTTTGAGCCTAATTTCGGGACGAAATTCCCTAAACAAGGGGAGGCTGTAACACCCCGTGTTTTCGAATGTCAAAGTCAAAGTCAAAGTCCAAGTCAACTTTGACTTTCTTTGACTGTAGATAGTCGATTTTGTGTTTTAGTTGTATTATGTGGAGTAAGTGTTGTATTCAGCAAGAATCGAAGTAATCGAACGAGTTTTAAATGTGAACCGATCCACGACTTTGAATGATAGGAAGTAACAATGCGATAAAGTTAACCTAATCAGTAATCAAACCGACCTAACGATCAATCAAACTCGAGACTCGAATTATTGAATTATTGAATTATTGAATTGTGGTATTGTTATACGTGTGTGTCTGCCTTATGTGTTGCTTGTGCGTGCTTACTTTATGTTTGGGTGGTATTCAAGCAAATCAATCGAAAATCGAATCGAAACTCAAAAAACAATCGAACTCAATCTAAACCAACATCGAAACGTGACTTATAGAAGATTGTATGTTAGATATAGTGGTTGGGATTAAAAGTAATTTGACTAAGAACTCTATCGTATCCGTATCATCGTACATCGGAATCGAAACGTCAAAAATCGTCGCAAAATACTCGAAGTGCGTGGCGGATCGAACAGGAAACATCCTGATCGAACAGGCCAGCCGATCGGCTAAGCACCTTGCCAGCCGATCGAGCTGCCCACTCGATTGGAGTTCCCAGCCGATCGGCTGCCACTTTCCTCTTTTGGAAGCCTATAAATAGGGCTGTCATTGTCATACTTTCCATTTTTGGAAAGCTCTGACCGAACCAGCCATCTTCTTCACCTTTTCTCAGATTTCTCTCAATCCCGGTAAGTTTTCACCCTAATTCTTGTACGATCTTGATCATTACTTATTTCTACACCTTTCTATCTTTCAAAACTTGGATTCTAACCGTGAAATCACCAAGATCTAAGTGTTCTTGGGTGATGTCATCATGGTGTTCTTGAAGAACATCATGTTTTGGCCTCATCCCACTATGATTAGCTTAGATCTAACCGATTTCCACATAAACAAGTTAAGATCCATCATAGATCTAAACATTTTCACGATGTGAAGGAGTGAAAGAAGGATTTCCAACTTTCTTTCAACTCTTTTACACTCAATGCTTTCAAATCAATAGAAACGGAGCTTGAATAGGCTAACCAATCCTTCTAACATTTAAGGGGTTCAAGATTCGGGTTCTATGAACAAGGTTCACCGATAACGGTTAAACTCTAAACCGACATTCCTAACCGTTCAACCGGCCGGACTTGGGTGATTCCTGTTCGACCCAAGGGAACAAGTAGGAACGAAGGTTATCATAGTTCAACACGTTGTCAAGCTACCTTAAAAGAATGACAAATAAACAAACAACCAAGTGTTAGACGAAAGGCCGACCAGGTCAGAAATGCTGGCCGAACGGCTAGGCTGTTCGAACAGCCCAGCCGATCGGACACACCAGCCGATCGAACGGGCCAGCCGATCGGCTAGCACATGGTCCCACATTTCCAAACCTTCGAAGTATAGTATTGACGAAGTAATGTTCAATCAAATGGGTCGCTCGATTGGTAAACATTACTGTTCGGATCATGAGATACTATGCTTCAACACTTGACCATTTTCACAACTCGTTCGTAGTAGAGAATGTCAGCCGATCGAACAGACTGTTCGATCGAGTGACATTCAGCTGAGGGCTAACTTTGAAGCTCCTAGCCGATCGAGTGAGCTAGCCGATTGAACGAACCGTTCGATCGAACGACTTGAAAAGGTAGGAACACTTCAGTGTTCTCAAATACTGCAACAAGAACTTCAAAAGTTCAAATCCTCTAACACAAACACACCAGAGGAAGAAACAATCCACTCGAATGGTCCAGCCGATCGAGCCAACTGGCCGATCGAACAGGACCGTCCAACCGAATATACTAGCCGATCGAACCTGCCGTTCGATCGACCAGCCCATTCGATCCATCCATACTTGTTTACTTTTCCGCGTTACTTATTGTTATGCTATCGAACTATTCAGGCTAATCCTACTCTCAGCGCTCCCTTCAATCCACAATCAATCACTGTGAGTATACTCGACCCCTTTTTGCTTTAGCACTTTTGGGTGTTACATAAGTTACCTATCAAATCACATTCAAACACAAACTACTTGAACGCTGACCGAATTGCATGTGCTATTTGACTAAATGAATGTTGTTTATTATGTTTACACGTGGAGTGCTATCTACCTGCCTTAGCAACATAGTACTATAGTTTGGACTCAGCACCCGTTCACACGGGGGTTGTTAAGGACAAATACTTGCATGGAATACGGTGGTAATCATGTATTGCGAACCGTCTCGGACGGTCAACCCGCAGTCGTTGGTATCGATGGTCCCATGTCGATAATTAACATGCATCGTTTTCCTCTGTGTACGTGCCTGGTTATGCGTAAACTATTCGAACTCTATATGCTATTATCAAACTTGTGTGCTCACCTTTACATTTTATGTATTGACTTTATTTTAACGTATGTGACAGGTAATTAGGATGCTTACTTGCTAGGAAAGCGAGGCAATAATAAAGCTTTAGAGCCCATCTAGCAGTTGTAGGTCGTAGCCTACCTAGGGGTCTCTAGAAGCAAATAAACTATAGTCATGGAGCCGTTGGAGTTGTTCGATCAAGCATCTATGGCATTAGTTGTCTGTAGATCTTGTCCGGACGAGTCTTAATGACCCTGGGCAGTACCTTTGAACATTTGGTCTGTAATAATTTGAATCTGAGTTGTCGAAACAGTACTATTTGTTTAGTTGTATTCTATGATAACTTGTTTATTTATTTGGGATACGGTATGGAACGTATCACTTAACTGAATTTGTAATAATAGTTGTTGTGGAAACTTCTGGACAATCTGTTTCGCTCAGTGACGCGCCCCGATGATTCCGCCATCGGTTGGGGTGTGACATAAAGGGTCCAACATATCGAGGCGCGAGCTTTCCTCTCTTGCCGAATCTGACCACACCCTTCCAACGTGATACCATTAGGAGTACGTGGTCGCCAACGTCAAATTCAGGGGGCTTGCGTCGTCTATCGGCGTAACTTTTCTGACGACTCCGAGCTTTCAGCAGATTGTCTCGAATTTGGAGGATTTTATCAGTCGTTTCTTGCAGTAGCTCAGGACCGGTTATTTGCGAATCTCCGATCTCGTGCCATACAATAGGTGATCGACATTTTCTTCCGTATAATGCCTCAAACGGTGCCATTTGTATACTAGAATGATAACTATTATTGTACGAGAATTCGACTAAAGGTAAGTATGCGTACCAATTACCACCGAAATCTATGACACACGAACGGAGCATGTCTTCAAGGGTACAAGTCGTTCTTTCAGTCTGGCCGTCGGTTTGGGGATGGAAAGCGGTACTTAGATTAAGCGTAGTACCGAGAGCAGATTGAAACGTTTCCCAAAGACGCGAGGTAAACCGACCATTGCGGTCAGAGATGATTTCGCAAGGCGTCCCATGTCGACAAATGATCTCGTTGGTGTAGATTCGGGCTAATCTTTCTACCTTGTAGTCTTCTCGTATCGACAGAAAATGAGCAGATTTAGTCAAACAGTCAACGACAACCCAAATGCTGTCGTGACCTGATGGCGTGCGCGGAAGTTTCATCATGAAGTCCATAGCTATACTCTCCCATTTCAACATAGAGATCTCGGGTTGGACGAGTAAGCCAGAGGGTCTTTGGTGCTCGGCCTTGACTTTCGAGCAAGTCAGGCACTTTGCAACATAGAGAGCGATATCTTTCTTCATGCCCGGCCACCAGTACTTGTAGCAAAGGTCCTGGTACATTTTATCGGCACCGGGATGAATAGAATATCGAGACTTGTGGGCTTCTTCCATTAGAATCTTTCGTAAATCGGTCTGCTTAGGGATCCAAATTCGGTCCAGATAATGGAATATCCCATTCGACTTATTTACTAACTGGCTCCATAGTTGAGAATCCTTTCCTTCTTCAAGGTGCGCTCGGTAAAGCAAGCATGTTGGGCTTCGCGGATGAGAGTTTCGAGGTGATGCTGGGCTTGAATATTACGAACGCTATGCAAATAGCTTCGTCGGCTTAGAGCGTCGGCAACGAAATTTGCTTTGCCAGGATGATAAAGAATCTCACAGTCGTAATCGTTGAGAAGTTCCACCCATCAGCGTTGACGCATATTCAGTTCTTTTTGGTCGAAGATGTGTTGTAGGCTCCTATGGTCGGTGAAGACCGTACAATTAGTACCATAAAGGCAGTGTCGCCAAATTTTCAACGCAAAAACAACCGCGCCTAGCTCAAGGTCGTGGGTTGTATAGTTCTTCTCGTGGATCTTGAGCTGACGAGACGCGTAGGCGATAACCTTGTCCCGTTGCATGAGAACACAACCAAGACCAAGGTTCGAGGCATCACAATAGACAACGAAATCATCGTTTCCGTCGGGTAAAGCAAGGACGGAAGCATTGCAAAGCATGTGCTTGAGGGTTTGAAAGGCAGTCTCTTGTCCAGTTCCCCAAACAAAAGGCTTGTCTTTGTGTGTAAGAGAAGTAAGGGCACGGCGATTTTAGAGAATCCTTCGATAAATCGGCGATAATAGCCCGCTAATCCGAGAAAAGAACGGACTTCAGACGGGTTCTTTGGTGTAACCCAACTCTTAACAGCTTCGATCTTCGTGGGGTCGACGTGAATACCTTGACTATTGACAATGTGACCGAGGAATTGAACCTCCTCTAGCCAAAATTCACACTTGGAGAACTTGGCATAGAGTTGATTCCCTTGGAGTAACTCGAGAACCAAACGTAGATGTTGCGCATGTTCGGTTTTCAACTTGGAATAGATCAGGATATCATCGATGAACATGATGATGAAGCGGTCAAGGAATGGTTTACACACGCGATTCATCAGATCCATGAAAACCGCGGGTGCGTTGGTTAAACCAAAAGGCATAACAATGAACTCATAATGACCGTAGCGGGTGCGAAAAGCGGTTTTGGGTATATCCTCCTCTTGAATGCAAAGCTGGTGATAGCCTGAGCATAGATCGATCTTCGAAAAACACGATGCACCTTGTAACTGATCAAATAAATCATCGATTCGAGGCAGGGGATAGCGGTTCTTGATTGTCAGCTTATTCAATTCCTTGTAGTCGATGCACATCCTGAACGACCCATCCTTCTTTTTGAGGAAAAGGACTGGTGCGCCCCAGTGAGAGGTGCTAGGGCGAATTAAGCCTTTATCAAGCAATTCCTGGAGTTGACTCGAGAGTTCGCGCATTTCAGACGAAGCAAAGAGATAAGGAGCTTTAGCAACAGGATTGGCTCTAAGAATGAGGTCGATACGAAAGTCGATATCACGACTTGGCGGCAAGCCGGGTAACTCATCAGGAAACACGTTAGGAAATTCACAAACGACGGGAACATTGCTTACTCCAGGTTTACCTTTCTTTTCCTTCTCCGCTACTACAATGTTAGCCAAGAAAGCTCTGTATTCCTTGCGGAGATACTTGCTAGCTTGGATACATGACATGAGCTGGAGTTTTTTCGATGCGACTTCACCATAAACACACAATAAATCACCATTAGCAAGTGAGAAGCGAATCATCTTATCAAAACAAACAACTTCAGCACGATTCTCACGAAGAAAATCCATGCCTACGATGACGTCAAAACTACCGAGCTGCATCGGAATAAGGTCTATGGGAAAGATTTGATGGTTGAACTCGAGAGTACAATCACGAAGAACAGAAATAACGGTGACGGTTCTTCCGGTAGCAACTTCAACATCGAATGTCGAGGGGAGATGGGCGCACTTACGATTTAGGAGCTTTTCGAATTCCAACGACACAAAACGGTTATCGTCTCCAGTATCAAATAAACACGAAGCATATAAACCATTCACAAGGAACGTACCATTAACCACATTGTTATTGGCTTGAGCTTGGCGGACATTGATGTTGAAAGTACGTATGCATGCTGCTGGCTGCTGCTGCTGTGGCTCTTGCTTCACCACTCGGTTTGGGCACATGTTCGCAAAGTGGTTGGGATCACCACACGCGAAGCAAGCTCTAGCATGGACCGCGGGTGCAGGAGCCGCTTGTTGGCCTTGAGGAGCGGGAAGTAGAGCTTGATGAGCAGGAGCGGGGCCTTGTGCTGGAGCTGTAGCATGACGTGGACCAGTACGGCAATTAGCGGTGAAGTGGTCGTACATGTTGCAATGCACACAATATCGGCAGACGATTCCCACTGGATGATGATAGGTACATGTTGGACAAGCAGGGTGGGGACCAGTATATGCACGCTTGGCCGGCGGTGCATAGGTAACTAGTGCTGCAGCTTGTCGGTGTTAGGGTTGCGGTTGAGCTGGGATTGATTGGAGCAGGGTAGCGGTAGTGATAGCGCAATTTTTGCTACTGTTGTTGTTCTTCCTCTTGCGACGAGAGGACTTTGATGATTGAGGAGCGGCGGCGGTTGTGGCAGTTGTAACTTGATGCAGATTCTTTGAGACTTTGTCCCAAACACCAGCCTTGGCTCGCTAATCATTGATCTCTGCGGCGAGTAGAAAAGTTTCCTCGATGGTCGTTGTCTTGGTAGCTTGAACGAAATCAGCCACACAATCCGGAAGAGCACGGATGTATTTCTTGATGGTGATTTCGGGCGTAGTAACTTGGCTATGACAGATGATACTCAACTGCTTGAAGCGAGCAGTCAAACCAGCGTTGTCTCCATCTTTCTGCTTGATATGCCAGAATTCGTCCTCCAGCTTTTGGCGCTCGTGGGGAGGGCAGAACTCTTGCATCATAACGTCCTTCAACTCATCCTACGTCAGCCCGTGGGCTATGTCATTTCCGCGTTTGTTTCTCTCGGCCGTCCACCAGTCTAGAGCACGGGACTGGAAGACGCCAGTTGCGTTCAGAGTACTGAGATTGTCAGGACAGCCACTCTGGCACAGGGTGACTTCGATAGATCAAACCACTGAAACATAGCTGTAGGGCCATCTTCGCCAGTAAATTCCTTCGAGCCGCAGGCTTTGAACTGCTTGAAGCTAAAAGCAGCTTTAGGAGTATCAATTCGGGACTCCTCGGATGACTTGCTAGCATTTTCATTCAGCTCACTAACAATCTGAGGAATGAATTTTGCCATCTGCTTCGAGACGATGGCGGTGATACGTTTGTCATCATGATTGCGGCGAGCAGCGCGAGAGTGAAATGATTCAAATGACGGCACTGTCTGCAATAGACAGCGCCATAGGATTCAAAACGCTATATAATCGAATCTCACCTCACACGTACTTCTACTAAAGCCCAGGAACACGAATAATCACATAAACACATAGACACATAAGCACATAAGCACATAATCACGGAGCACATAAGCACGTAGGAGCACGTAAACACGTAAAGCACAGAAACACAAGAGGCAGTCAGAATACAGAAACCTATCATTCAAAGTTCCCGCGTTCGAGAATAGTGATTGCGATTAGCGAGCACACAGCGAGTAACATAGCATGCGTGTGGCAACCCGTACTCCCGATTCTGATCATCGGGAGAAGGGCACTTTATTATCATTCTTGCTTATTATACTTTGTTATTATTATTGTCGTTATTATTATTATTATTAATTGAATAATAAAAACACGCGATGAGAAAAACGAACTATTCAACTAATAACTGGAAACAAACAGTGTATTCGTTCCTGTGATTTAAACGAACCGGTTTTTATGGATAAAAATACGCGAACACTCAACGGGCTAGTGCACTTGGGTCAGGCCCAACCCAACTCCCTAAACTTTCACCCTAGCATATAAAAGCAAATTCCACCCTCACGTCACTAATTTAAAAAAAAAACCTACAACTTATAATCAGCCGCACTCACACACATTCCCTCCTCTCTCGATCGGACTTCTCAGTCGTCTGCACAACGGTTCCAACGCCCCATTCCGGTGGCCGCACAGTAACTCCGGCGCCCTTCACCTATCCGTCCTCATACACACCCATCTTATTATCGGTAGAAAGAGAGAAGGACAAGAGCTAGTGATATCGACCAACGGAGGTGTCGGGAGGAACTGGAATCAGAGCCGACGGTGGCGACAGTCAGGTTTCGGATTAGGCCTTGGCTCGCACAGCATGTTGTTCCGGATCAAGTTGCAGCGGTGGTGGCGGACACTCCTTTGTCTCGAAGTATCTCGGTCAGTATGTTATCTTCGAGTATTTGTGCTATTGTGGATCTGGATTAAAGGTTCATGTGTGTTAACTAGTTGGAATGCATGGGAATTGGAAGGGTGATTATGGAATAAAGAGTACCAGCCGTTTTGTATATTATTCAAAAAAAAATAGTATGATGTTGTTATTAAAGTATATGCTCACCCTAAATGTTCTTACATTTTGAAGTGCTTGAATAAATGTGCTTGTTAACTATTATGAAATGAGAAGCTATGATCTTAATGAATATGTTGGTATGATTCGGTTAATATTATGAAATAGATGATGTTCATAAAGGCTAGGAGTTATTGTATCAAGGTTAGATTTTTACAATTTGGAAAATGGTTCTTGTCTAAATCCATTCTGATGACTGATTGGAACGAGGTGTATCATGATGTGGGATGATAGTGGTAAATATTAAAATAATAATGATTGCTTTGTTAATAAAAACACTATGATGGTGCCCTCTTGATACATATTCGAATATCCTTGTGTGTTTTGTTAAGATCTTTATGATCAGTAGGAAGTGTGATAAAAATTGCCTAATGATGTTGTAGATATATGATGGTAGGAATAGTCATGAAAATCTGTGCTTGATTGATAAAACCCTGTGAGCATGAAATGTTTCTGATTGAAATAACTTCATATTGTACACTTGGTAGGTGTACAACCTGAAATGCACATCGTACCATACACCACAGTGGGCCGAACATCCTAGTTTGGATTAGAATTACATTGATGCTGCACACTCTCATTTGGGCCTTATCATTAGTGGACCGCACACTCCAATGGGTCACTCACTAATAAAAGCCCATATCTCTGTTTAACAACACACTTATAACCTTACATTTGAATTATGATGAACTGTGATGATAACTGTGAATATGTATACATGATTAGTATAACGAACAGTAACCGCTATGTGTTAGATACGTGTAATCAGTACGTGAAATTTCCTGCATACAAAACCTAACTAATACTGGTAACCATAATAGGACGTGGTTGACCAACATAACACAAGTAAATATATCTGCTGAGCAAAGCAAAGGTGAGTTCACACTCTTACCAAGGCATGGGATTCCCGGGGTTGGGAATGAGAATGAATGATTACTTGTACTTTCATTGTTACTGGAATATGTACCACTGACCTCGTTAGGGGAAGGTCACTTATAGATACAGCTAGACTAGAATATATGGGAAGCCCCCACTAATCTTCGCACACATGCCTGGTATGGCCGCGATACGAAGACTAATCTTCGCACACATGCCTAGAATGGCCGCGATACGAATACTAATCTTCACAAACATGCCTGGAGGGCCGCGATACAAATACAACTAGTCTAGAATACATGGGAAACCCCCACTAATCTTCGCAAACATGCCTGGGAGGCCACGATACAAATAAATACGACACATGGTTTACAAAACGAACAAGTGATTTACGAAACGATTACTATAACTAAACTACCAACTGTGAACTCGCTCAATTTTATTGTTGACTCATTGTTACATGCCTTGCAGGCCTTTAGGTGAATAACATTGGAACTTGCTGTCTAGGAAGCTGGAGTGGTCATGGGTCGAGTTACATGGAAACGCAACACAGGACTAAGAGATATTACATGTGGTTTATAAATAATTAACGAATTAAATATGCTTCCGCTGTAAACTGTGATATATTGTAACATTGTAACACTTATTATTAATAAATGAACGTTTTATTTAAACATACTCGTGAGTTCAATGTGATTGGTGGCTAACATCCTGGTCAGTCACGCCTCCAAGCGGTGGTACTCCGCATGTGGATTTTGGGGGTGTGACAGATTGGTATCAGAGCCATTGGTTATAGTGAACTTGGTTTTAGAAAAAAAAGGGGAAAACGTTTTTGTAAAACCAGACTATAACTGGAAAGTTCTGAAAACGGGAATACGACCATGACACTCAGCTCCAGATTGCAAGGTTCGTCTCTCGTATACTCATTGTACTGCATAACTAGTACACCTACATATGAAATTGCATCTGATTGCACGTTTAGCAGAACAGTATGAATTCATGTATACTTGCATGTGTTATGTGACTGATAGGGTGGTATTTCCCTAAATTTTCATGACTTACGCTTCGTGATACACTTTGTTTGTCACTCGAGTTTGAGGAACCATTTGACATGAGTTAAGAGGAGCTGAGATGAGCATACAAATCGCAATATTAATGTGGGTGCACACATAATAATAATGTGGGGTGCATGCGAGTCCCAGTGAGGCTCAACAAGTGAAAAAAGGGTCTGTTCCGTTATCTGATTGATGTGAAATGCAACAGCCTATAGGAGTCATAGTAGTGATTGTCTCCTACTCGAATGTGATCTTTTGATTTCCCTTTGAAACCTTTCGAAGCTCGATGCTATCGAGTGTCACCTGAATACCCATCTGAACGCCTAGCTAACTGTGTAGAACGTTAGGTGCTTGTGCAAACTGTTAGTGCATACATCTGTCGACTTCGTCTTGTATCGAGTCTTAGTCTTAGAATGTAAAATTAGGGCACATTGTACGAGATTTCCCGACATGTTCATATATGGGAAACCACATGTCCGTATGTGGGAAACCACCATGTCCGTATGTGGGAAACCACCATGTCCGTATGTGGGAAACCACTATGTTCATATGTGGGAAACCACTATGTTCATATGTGGGAAACCACTATGTTTGTATGTGGGAAACCACTATGTTCGTATGTGGGAAACCACTAGTTCCGCTTATATGGACATTTGAGGTTCCGCTTTTATGAATAAGAGAGGTTCCGCTTATATGTACATGTACATAAAAGCGAAACCACCTACATTATAAATACCACATGAGCGAAATCATTTGTAACGTTCTTGTTTTCCATACCGAGGTGCTGCCGGTGTGAGATTTGGTTGTAAACGCTGTTATATCAATCAAAAGTGTGATTTAAGTGAAGATCTAGCTGTTTCCATGTCAGGTACTTGTTTTCCGCACCTGTATTTGATCAAAACTCCTCTGATAGACTCGTTCGGGTCAGAATTCGATCCTACAAGTGGTATCAGAGCTTCAGGAGGAGGAGTTCTACAGAGATTTGCCGGATTTCATCATAAATTCTTACTTCTACACATTCTTTCTTCATCAGAACGAGATTTTACGGTCGAAATTCGCTCAAAATATCACAGATTGTGTGTTATTGATCATTGTCAAATCCCTGAAAGTTTGAGCTTAAAATTCACACTAAAAATGGTCCAAAATACCATCCGAATAGGTTTCGCTTTTTTGAACATTCATGAGGTTTCGCTCTTGTGATCAACATAGTTTCGCTCATACGGACACTTTGAACACATAGTTTCGCTCTTGTGTCATACAATTGAGAGGTTTCGCTCCAAAAATCAAGTAGTTTCGCTCCAGTGTCACATTAATTAGTAGTTTCGCTTATAAGGTTACATCAAGTTTTGCTCCAACTGACACCTAAGAGACACCTTTCGCTCATAGGACCTCCTGGTTTCGCTTTTGTGACCTCTATAACCATAGTTTCGCTTTTAAGGTCACCAAAATCATAGTTTCGCTCCAAAGGTCCAATAAAATTGTGTTGAATTAAAAGTGTCGGCACATGTGAACATCATTTCATCGGTCCAATCATATTAAGTTGATACATGTGTTTGTTGACCCAATAATGTCCATATCATCGGCCCAATCATAGTCTTTTAACAAGTGAGAGTTGTCGGCCACATTAAAGGTTAAATTTGTTGATAAAAATCATGTGTATACAAGTAACTCGGTCCAATCATATTCACTTATCCATACGGCCCAATCACATGTAGTGAATTAAAAGTCATGGCCCAATCAGATTTATAATAATAAAGGTCCAATCAGATTGTTTGAACATATTAATGTTGTCGAATGGATAGTTTGTGCGTTGTTTGTCCATTTAAACGGCCCAATCAGCATTAGATGAAAAGGTTATCGGCCCAATCACAAAGTGTTATCAAAAGTGTGTTGTCAGTCATTTAGTGTTTGAATAAATTTCTCGGTCAAATAAAAATCAACGTTTGTCAGTTCTTGACTAAAAAGACGTTGCATGTGATATTGTGAAATGTGTGTAAGCATTTATTAATTGTCAAATCCCATTCACGTTTTTGTCAACATTGATTAGTGTGTGCATGAGATATGTTAGTTTGCATGGATTGAAAGTCAAGATTCATCGCATCAAAGTCATACGGTTCAAAGCAGTTCAGTCAACTCGCTTGAAACAGTTCAGGTCATATCTTTGTGAACCAGGTCAATTGAGAGTGAACTCAGTTTGCACGTAGTGGGTCAGGTTGTTTGAATTTGATCTGGGTCATAGCAGTCCGCACAGTTTGTCAACCTTCAGTCCGCATAGTTTGTCAATCTTCAGTCCGCACAGAATATTCATCAGTTCGAGTGATTCAGTTCGCACAGAGTATCAGTTTGATTCAGTTGCTTTGATAAGTGTTTTAAACTGATTGTGTTTTGTTTGTTTGTGTTACGTCAGGTGATACAGGTGTATTACGAGGTGAACCAGTTAGTTTGAAAGCTTCTTTGAAAAATTCTTCGATATCGAAACATGGATTCTGAATTTTACAATGCATTTGCTACAACCCCGGCTAGTCCATCCGATATTACTAAAACCATGACAGTGGAAATTGAAACCGGAATAATGCAAAAACCTCCGAAACTTATGGGAATTGAGGATTATCACGGGTGGAAGAAACGGTTTGAGAATTGGGTTCAGGCGAACCATCTAAAAGCTTGGAAAAGCAGCGAAACTGAATATGAGAGGCCAAAGAATTCAATGGGAGTCGGTAAAATCATTTCAGAGTTCACGAGCAAGAGAGAGAGAGTTACAAAGGAGAAAAAATGATGATAAATTTGTTACAACAAGCTGTTAAAGAGGATATATTTGTGTTGCTTCAACATGATGAAAATGCTTATTCTATCTAGAAAGCTCTTGAAAAGAAAGTTGAGGGAAATGCTGAAATGCTACAAAGTAAAGTAGCGTTGTTGAAAAAAGAGTTTGAACTGTTTACGTGCATGCCTGGTGAAACAACAAAGACACTTATTGAGAGATACTGTCATCTTGTACGCACTATGTCACAGTTGAAGATTACAAAAACTCCAGCAGAATGGGTTGAAAAACTTGCTGATGCTTTACCGCAAAAGGAATGGGGTACATATCTTATGATATTGAAGAATTCCGGACAGTTTAGCAGGTTATCAATTGCACAGTTTATTGAGAAACTGGAGGCACAGGATCTGGAGCAGCAGAAAATTGCTAGAATGAACAGTTCAACTCATCAACAAGATACTAAGTTGTACTATAAAGGAAATGTTCAAACTGCTGAAGCTAGTCCAAAGATACAAACTGCATTTAGTGCTGGAAATCAATCTGAACCAAGCAGTCAAGGATCAGTCAACACTAGTGGGTTCTCAATGGTGAATCTTCCAAGTGTTCAAAGTTCATCTGCTGGAAATGGTCATCTAATTCAGTGCAATGTGGCTTTACATCTTCAAAATGGACAAAATTATTCTGAAGAGATTGTAAAGAATCATATGGGATTATTGGTCACTGCATTAGAGTCTTATGAAGGGTTGATTGCCGGAAGAATTGGCAATCCGATGCTCACAAAGGAAGATTATGACCAAATCGATGCAGAGGAGTTGGAACTAATGGATATTAAATGGGCTTTAGCTAGTGTTTTGAGGAGAGCAGAAAAGTTTAGATTGGTTACAGGAAGAAATGATTTCTTGGATGCAAACCTTTCTAATCTAGGATTTGATAAATCTAAAGTTGTCTGTTTTCGTTGCAGGGAGAAAGGCCACTTTAAAAGAGAGTGCAAGAATCAGGAGCCGAGAGGAGCAAAGGAGTCATCTGGGAAAGATGATTATAATAGGAAAACTATCTATCAGCAGATCACTCATCAACCGAATCAACAAAAAGAAGCTCAAACGGCACATGGAAGAATGATCGAGGATGCAAACAGGAAAGCTTATTATGGCATCGTTGATCAAGATGATGAGAAAATGGTTGAAGGTTTTAGCTGGGACAAATTCATTCCAGCTGATCCAAATGTTCAAGCTTTTATTGCACATATTGTTCAAAAGCCAGAAATGTTGAAGGAATGGATGGAAGTGTTATCTGATGAAGAGAAAAGTGAAGATGAAGGATCTGTTTCATCTGAAAAGAGTTCATCAGAAACAAGTGATAGTGATGAAGAGATGGAACAGATAAATTTGGGAAAAACTCATTTATCTTCTGACACTTTTGAATTTTATTTTGTAGAAAAATTGAAGAAACTGAAAGAGAAGAAAGCGGCAAAAGATTTGAAAGAAGTCAAAGTGATTGAGAAAATTGTGGAAGTTGAAAAGATAGTTGAAGTCGAGAAGATTGTTGAAGTCACAAAACCCTGTCTTACATGTTTAGAGTCTTGTAAACAATGTATAGAAAAAGATGGGAGGTTTAGTGAGTTAGAAAAGCTGAAAGAACAATTGTTGTTTGATGAAAAGAATTTGAAAAAGTCGTATGATGTATTGAACAGACATGTAAATAGTTTGGAGAAGACTAACTCTAAAAGAGAAAAAGCTTTGAAGATGATGAATGCTACCATGATGACAAAGCAGAAAGAGATCAACTTGTACATAGAAGAATGTGCAAAATCGAAGAAAGAGAACCAACTCTCATACGAGCTCCCGGCGGTTCGTTCATTTGACCGTAAACTAGAGCCACTTTTGATTCTGCAATATTTTGTTCATTAATGACTCCAGATTCTTTCATTTCCATGTAATGGATAGTGAAGCAGCTGAGAATGAAAGAATCAGAAGATTGCTGCAAAGTTACAAAGGTTGTGACTACATAATCGATAGAATTTATCCAACAGTTGAAGGATTTGAAGTGTTTAAAGTTGAAGAAACAACGTCAAAGAAGAAGAAGGATACTGGTAAGAAACAGGGTGTCTGTTATAATAAGTGTCCGCCTCCAATTTGGGAAGGGTACTCACCTAGAAAACCTAACGAGGAAGAACTAAAATAGGCGGTCAATATTAAGCTAGAATCCGAGATAACCGATGTTTTACCAGACAATATTGATGTCACGTTCATAGCGTCCGACACAGATCATGAGTCCGAACTGATAAAACGAGTGGTCGATCAGGTGTTGGATAAGGATGAGGAGTCAGAGTCAAAGTCCGAGTCCGAAAGTTCGTGTCAGTCAGTCAGGAGTTCGAGTTCGTCTGAAAAGAGTTCAAAATCATCGGGAAAACAGGTTTATAGCAAAGAATTTTTGTTGTCAAAATCTAATTTGAATGATGAAACATTTGAAGTTGTGTATACTTTGAATGATTCGGACAAATTATATTTTGATAAAGAGTTTCCAATAAGAGGTGTTAAACCAGAAATGATCAAAAAGGTTTTCAAACTAACAGAAATTAATATTTCTGAAATAAAAGATGAAAATCTTAAAGTAAAACCTAAATCTTACACCTCAAGAGTACAACAAAGATTAAACAAGAAAAAAGGTTACAATTCTGGTTCTGGTTTTCAAAAGAAACCAAACCAAAATCGTAGCTACAAAAAGAAAGGACTTGGTTTTATTCCACCAGAAAATTATAAAAATGAAAAATTTTCTAAAAATACAAAATTTGTTTTAGGACCATCTGCTGAAGAGGAAAAGAAGAGCTCATTCTGGAGACAATCAAATCAAGAATTTCTTGCTGAGAAAAAGAAGAATGAAGTTCAGAGAAAAGAAACCAGAACCTGTTTCCGATGCAATGAAGTTGGTCACATTGCATGGAACTGTCCGAAAGCGACAAACACAAAACAGGGAGTTTCTGGAAAACTGAAACAAGTTGTTGTTGATAAAACCAAACCACCAACTGAAAAATTTAAAGTTTTCAAAAATTCAACATTTGAAGTTGGTGAGTGTTCGAAGAGATTTTACAGGCGAAGTGTGAAACTTGACAACCAAAAATGGGTTGTTAAGAAATCTGAGGTAAAATCTGGTGATGAATCTGATTCCACAAAATCAGAGGAGCCACAGTTTGATGAGAGTGATGAAAACTCAGTTCCTTCAATGGATGACGAGAACTTTCCACCATTGAGGACTGAAAATTTTAAAAGGAAAGTTGGAAAGTCTGAAATCTCAAATCAGGGTTATTCTGAAAAGGATAATTTTGATGTTGAGAAAGCATTTAATGGGAAAGTAAAGAAGATTTTTGGAAAGATGGTCGATGGGAAGGTGAAAGGGGTAAAGGATTTCTACACTAAAAAGAAAGCAACTTACACCCCAACAAAATCTGAATTGAAATCACCCAAGGCTGGTCAGGCTTGGGTGGACATTTTCTTTGCTTGAAAATCCTGACTTGCCGGAGATCCCAAGTTTGTAATCGTGGATCAGGAATTGGCATCTTTCATGATTAATAAGGTTGTTTTTGAAAATACTTGAAATTGTTAAAATTTTACAGGTTGAATGACTACGCCGGAGCTTCCAGGTTGGTAAGCGCGAAGCAGGAATCGGCATTTTGAATATACATACAAGTGGTATTGTTTGGTTATTTTTACAAGTGGTACAGGTTGCTTAATTGCAAAACTGGTAAAGCAGGGACATTAAGTTGTACTTGATTTACTACATTTGATAAAACTGACAAGATGATGAACCATATCCCCGTACTTAAATAAGTGGTAAACTTACAAGTAGTAAAAACAAACTCATTTTTCGGAAAAATCATTTTGATTAAAACAAACTTAAGTGTTTTGAAATCTAAATGAGAAAATGGTTTGTGAAAGGGGGAGTTCAGATTGTTTATGCCTAGTGAATGGCGAATTGAGGCGATTTGATATCGGTTGTCATGTTTCCGTACAGTTTGTTTTGAATTTTCTTCAAGTAGGTCAAGAGCTTAGATAGTTTTCAAATTTCTTTAATGTGTTTGCATTTTAGGGGGAGTAGAAAATTTCAGAAAATCCAAAAACATTAGAAAATTTGAAAAAGCCAAAAACATGATAAAATTCAAAAATGAGTTTCGTTGTGAAAAGAGGAAATGATAGTACATCAGTGGACTGTCACAACATGCTAAAGAAATGGAAAGTTAAAATGTGATAAACAATCTCACTGCGGATATGCGAGTAGGTTTTTACACATTTAGTAGATTGTGACGAGATATAAACCTAAAAAGTCAAACTTGCTTATTCTGTGGGTAACAACATCTTGGATATATAGGTAACCCCTGAAATCTTGTTTGAAAGGTCCCTTATTCTGAGATACTAGGTCTTTATGCTCAGTGATATCTGGGGTATTATCCCGGGACTTCTGCTGTATGGAAATACTGACCTAGTCCCCGGATAATGCTTTCCGCAAATGCTTGAAACATAGGCTCGCCCTCAGCAAGTTGATGAAACAATAAAATTGATAGTCACTGCTGTTGTAATTCAAAAGATCCTCTAAAGGGGACACACCGAAAAGTCGAAGCCGTCATCTCTCTGCGTATACGGAAGTATCGACCTGAGCTCTCACGGCCCTCGCATCTAACCCCTGAACAGATATCATATGTGGTATACTCACCTGTAAGACTGAATATTGGGATCTGGATACGGGAGTATATTCAAGAAGTGGGACACACGGATAAGTTCAAGTCATTAAAACATTAACATCGTATCTCGGATCAATTGAACTTTGTGTGGAAATTTAAGTGGACAAATATACTGACAATCTAGGTGAATTGTTTAGAACTTAAAATGAAATAAAGCTTAATGGTGTTGGTGCTTGTCTCAAAAACTGATATGATCCTCTTACACGAACTCACAAAAATATTGTTTGTAAATATTTCTTTACTGCATTACAATTTCTTTATTACAAAATCCAAAAAGATTTTCAGTGTGTTTTAGCATAAAGTTTAAAAAAATCCAAAAAGATTTTCGACAACTGATATTGAAAAGCTGATTTTCAAAATTCTGAGTGCTAAACATGATGAGTATAATTTGAGGGGGAGTTTTGTCTTTAAAACTGATTATTTTTTATCAAGCCTTCAAATGGTTCATCAGATTGAAAAATCATTTTGTTTTGATTTTGAAGGTGAGTCTGAGTTAGTGCATGTGTTTATATTTGAAATATGTATGTGAGAGAAATTTACTTTGAGGTAGAGCTTTTGCAGGATAAAATGTGCCAGGTTATTTGTTCATGAGATCTGAGCTAGATGAGAGCCAGGTTCCAATACCTGAGGACTCTGATTGGAGATAGCCAGACAACGATCTTGGAACATGAAGAGCCAAGCTGATTGATATTGAGAAGCTGTTAGATGGAAAGCCAGACAACGATCCTAAAGCTGATGATGCTGATGAACTGAAGAAATGCCAGCATATCGCAAAAGGGAGTCTGAAGACTTGCAAGAAGAGATTGAGAGAGTAAAGCCCAGAGACAGATCAAGACTGAAGATGCGAAAACTCGACACTTAAGACTCGTCAACATCTGAGGGGGAGTCTGTTAGTGCATACATCTTTCGACTTCGTCTTGTATCGAGTCTTAGTCTTAGAATGTTAAATTAGGGCACATTGTACGAGATTTCCCGACATGTTCATATGTGGGAAACCACATGTCCGTATGTGGGAAACCACCATGTCCGTATGTGGGAAACCACTATGTTCATATGTGGGAAACCACTATGTTCGTATGTGGGAAACCACTATGTTCGTATGTTGGAAGCCACTATGTTCGTATGTGGGAAACCACTAGTTCCGCTTATATGGACATTTGAGGTTCCGCTTTTATGAACAAGAGAGGTTCCGCTAATATGTACATGTACATAAAAGCGAAACCACCTACATTATAAATACCACATGAGCGAAATCATTTGTAACGTTCTTGTTTTCCATACCGAGGTGCTGCCGGTGTGAGATTTGGTTGTAAACGCTGTTATATCAATCAAAAGTGTGATTTAAGTGAAGATGTAGTTGTTTCTACGTCAGGTACTTGTTTTCCGCACCTGTATCTGATCAAAACTCCTCTGATAGACTCGTTCGGGTCAGAATTCGATCCTACACGAACATCCCTGAGCTGGATGCTGCAACGCCGAATGATTGGCCTATACTTCCCTCACTTCTCTTTGTTTGTGGGAACTCAATGTACTGACGACATAGACCCCGAAGTGCGATCACTTCTACAACACCTTGGCAACATACCGTGTACTACTCAGTCAACTTGCAAGGACGATGGACAAAAGGATAAATGTAGCACTTTACCTACCCCAGTAGTTGGACGACCCTGATTACCGGCAACGAACCCCAGCAAAGTGACTGCAACCGAATCTCTAACCCTAGTCAGCGACTGATGGGAGTCAACCTTTACGAACCAATCAGGACATAAGCAATGACAACTGACTGTAGAATGGAATATGAAACTCCCCGCATAGTGAATAGTGCCTTAGCACGTACCATGGAATGTGAAGAGGTGGACCCTGTCGATGAAAGGTCGTAGAGCTCCGGTTTAAACAACAGCATTAGAGGCGATAGTCACGGCAACAACAAGGTATTTGTAATGGTAACCAACAGTATGGAAAGTGAAGGTGCCTACGCCATGGAGTGGTCGATGTTAAATCCAACGACAAAAAAAACCAAGGGAACGACGGCCGTACTGGAAATCCTCGCAACGAGTACAACAACACGGGAAATGATGCTCATGGAGGGACATTAGGGATTGGCGTGGGCGACGCCGGGATTATTACAACATGGTGGCCTACGTGTTCTTGGTGATTAATCACTTCGCCACTGTTCTTCTTAACCCTGATGCTTCTTGAAGCCGAACCTGTTGTAGAATCGGCTGATGGCAAGACAATGGAAACCTCATGTGATCGTCGGGATGCAAACTCGACCTTGTGGGACAAGTGTTCGACGTCGACCTTTCTTCTGTTGTTCTTGATAGATGTACCCTGTGAAGAGAAGATTCTACGTATCCCTCTCCTAGTGGAGGATTGTTATCTGTTCTAACACATCAGAGTGGTGCAGTGGTTAGCATCAATTCAGCACTGAAGGCCAGAGGGGTCCACGGAAGGATTATCCCGCTATGATAGCACTCGTTACTGATGTCAAGGCTAAGGAAAAGAGGATCGAGGATCCACCAGTTGTTCGTGATTACTTTTAAGGTGCTACCCAAAGAACTTCCAGGATCATCTCTACAACTGTTACGTAGGAACTCAGTATGACCTCTCGCCAGAAGCAGTTCTAACTACTCGTACTCTCTACCATCCTACACCAGGAAGGTTGCAGGAATTGCCTAATCAACTTCAGGAACTTTTGGACATGAGTTTTATCAGATCTAGTTTTTTTTCGCTTTGGGGAGCCCAGTAATACAGTAAAGATAAGCCTTTTCGTATGTGTACCGATTATTGAGAACGTAACAAGGTGACAGTTAGGAACCGCTTGGCTCGACCAGGTATTGGCCACCTATCGACCATTTGCGAGGAACAAGCTTCCATTCAAGGATTGGCTAGTGAACGAACTATCATCAGATGGAAGTCCAAGAGGAGAATGCTCTTAGAACAGCATGTCGAACGCAATGCAGCCATTTCAACTTTGTACACTATGATCATTGAGTTGATCGGCACACCAGCAGCTTCAAGGATCGCATGAATCAACCGTATTTGTTGATGACGTTCTGAATCATGACCAGGAGAAAGGAACACCATGGGTGGCATATGTATCCTATTTTAGCGCTCCTGTGGGAGGAGCCATTACATGCGAAGTCTTGTTAAATGTCACATCTAGATTCGAGAGATGAATTTTGATCAGGTAACCAACGGAGTGGGAATACACGTGGATCTCGCTAGGATGCATCTTGTCAGGAACTGATCGACACCAAAGGTTCCTTCGGGGGATGCAGCAATTCCTTGGTTTCGCTAGATACTATCGCAGCTTACTCACAGGATTTTCGAAGGTCGCACAGCTTAGATCTCTTTAGCACAGCAGGGTGCTGTATTCGTGAAAGACGAAGCAGGAGGACGTCTTTTCAGCTTTCTAATTCCAACTCTGCAATGCACTGAGCATCGTCTTTACCCGAGGGTGTAGGTGATTCAGTGGTATACCATGATGGTCCGAATCAGAGTCCCAGTTACACACCGACGCAATGTGAGAGAGTGATGACTTACGTACAAAGAGGAACTGCATAACACACAACCGGCGGTGGAAACCGTGGTCTTTGGATTTACTTAGAGGCATTACTTGGACGGTACCGAATGCGTTACTTAGACCGATCACAAGGGCCTCTCGTGTACCCTGGTTTCGAAAGATCTAAATCAGTAAATGGCATCGGTTGAGTAGTGAGGTAATCACCTGACTAAAACTGAAAGTTTTCTCATGGTCAAGAAAACCGACAAGTTTTCAAATCTTGCAAACATCTACTTGAAGGAAGTAGCTGCTAGGCGCAGGGCGCCCGACTCCCATTGTCTCTTGATATGACTTACGTTTCACGTCAGATTTGTGGCAAGGCATGCACAAATCCTTCAGCTCACGATCATGCATGAGCACTACTTAACACCCACGAACGAATGGTCGAACCAAACAAACTCCTCAAGACATGTTGTAGGCATGTGCTACCGATTTTGTCCACGGTTGGAAACAACACCTACCTCATTTACAGTACTGATGGAACTCAACCTTATGTGAAACAACCATCCATTAGTACTACCACTCAGGACGTGCAAATATTATTAAGAGTGTTTGGGTGATTGTTTGCCTGCTATACCAGTTCGCGTCGTCGACACAAGACTTTTGATACAACGCACACCCTAAAGTGAGTTAACAACTTTTTACTAAAGGCACGTGCCCATGGTTTGGGACACGCACTATTTCCCCGGTTTGGCGAAATATATACGGTACCCCTAGATTGGGGCTACACACGCGTCCTTAGAATAGTACACACTCCTGGGTATTGGGAACCACTACTATCCCTGGATTGGGCTTCCGGGTATTGGGAACCACTACTTGCTTCATATTCCTGATTAGCTAAGAAACTCAACTTTATCACTTCATTGAGGGGCCAGGTGAGACTATGACCCTCAAGCATTGCAAGTTACCTATAGAACGAGTTCGTTGGAACTCACGTCGTGGCCCAGGGTTTACTCGGAAACGGGAAGACCAGGTGAGACGCACGTATCCCCAATCATTTAAGAACAAACTTCCAGTCATTGTTTAGAAACACGTAATTTAAATTTTCGGGACGAAAATTCTTTCAACTAGGGGATGATGTGACACCTGGCCTTCATAGGCTGAACACAAACCTCGCCAGCTTATACATTCACTAAGGCATTGTGTTTAAGTTTGAGTAAACCAAATGTCTCAAAAATTTCACATACACTCACGACACCGTGTTCTTGAGCAAATAGATATAATTTTTGTAATATTCCATGCCATGCTATGCTAATTCTCATGTTATGCAAATCGCATGACTTTACGTGATATGTGGCTTTATGTGCTATGTGGTTTGCATGATTCGTTTTGTGAACTTTCGTGAAACTACGTGTGTTTACGTGTAACAATAGGGTCATTAACGAATCTATAAATAAGAAGAGCGTGTCGTACATCTTAGCTTAAATTTCGAGGACGAAATTCCTGTAACATGGGGAGAATGTGACAACCCGTACTCCCGATTCTGATCATCGGGAGAAGGGCACTTTATTATCATTCTTGCTTATTATACTTTGTTATTATTATTGTCGTTATTATTATTATTATTATTAATTGAATAATAAAAACACGCGATGAGAAAAACGAACTATTCAACTAATAACTGGAAACAAACAGTGTATTCATTCTTGTGATTTAAACGAACCAGTATTTATGGATAAAAATATGCGAACACTCAACAGACTAGTGCACTTGGGTCAGGCCCAACCCAACTCCCTAAACTTTCACCCTAGCATATAAAAGCAAATTCCACCCTCACATCACTAATTTAAAAAAACCTACAACTTATAATCAGCCGTACTCACACACATTCCCTCCTCTCTCGATCGGACTTCTCCGTCGTCTGCACAACGGTTCCAACGCCCCATTCCGGTGGCCGCACAGTAACTCCGGCGCCCTTCACCTATCCGTACTCAAACACACCCATCTTATTATCGGTAGAAAGAGAGAAGGACAGGAGCTAGTGATGTCGACCAACGGAGGTGTCGGGAGGAACTGGAATCAGAGCCGACGGTGGCGACAGTCAGGTTTCGGATTAGGCCTCGGCTCGCACAGCATGTTGTTCCGAATCAAGTTGCAGTGGTGGTGGCGGACACTCCTTTGTCTCGAAGTATCTCGGTCAGTATGTTATCTTCGAGTATTTGTGCTATTGTGGATCTGGATTAAAGGTTCATGTGTGTTAACTAGTTGGAATGCATGGGAATTGGAAGGGTGATTATGGAATAAAGAGTACCAGCCGTTTTGTATATTATTCAAAAAAAATAGTATGATGTTGTTATTAAAGTATATGCTCACCCTAAATGTTCTTACATTTTGAAGTGCTTGAATAAATGTGCTTGTTAACTATTATGAAATGAGAAGCTATGATCTTAATGAATATGTTGGTATGATTCGTGATGCGTGTCGGTGTGTATATAATTTTTAGATATATTTTTAAGCCCTTTTTACACTCTTAGCCAAGTTTTAAATTTATAAAACACGATATTTACTAACACTAAACACACATATGGGCAAGTGCACCCATCGTGGACGTAGTATAGTGTTGGTAAGATACCGAGGTCGTCCAAGGACACAAGAGCTTTTAATACCGGTTTATCCTCAACGTCTAATCAAATCAAAAAGTTAGAAAAATGTTTTAAACTAAGAAAAATAAAAACTAACTAAATGCTGAAAAATAAAATAAAATAAAAACAGATAGACAAGATGAATCACTTGGATCCGACAAGTGTATTAGTATAACCTTTGATTATTTTCGCACTTTTGCACTTGTTTAAGAGATTATCTTAGTTATTGTAGTAGGCCCCTTTTTCGGAGGTGACGTTACCCTCAACCCAGTAGTTTGAGTCAGCAAGGATACAATCCTAAAGGGTTGGATTATTGAAAGATAATGAATTAAGTTATTAATGCAAATTATGGTAGGCCCCGCTTTTGGCGGTGACGTTACCCTCGGCTAAGTAGTCTGAGTCAGCAGGGATACAGTCCTAAATAGCCGGGTTATAGTATTAATAGTAGTTAGCTTATGAGGGGGTCAAAGAGTTTGGATCCCCGCCATCCAATACCTATGGGCATTGAAGGAGATCCTACTAAATTTGACCCAGGTCCCAAGCAGGACCTCTAAACGCTGAACAAGGGCAAGACCTTTACCAAACCGTTCCCTTAACCCCCGACCAGGTAGCCAACATACCTCCATATAGACCGTGGAGATATGAATGGTGAAAATCTTTTATTTTATATAGACAGTAAAATAATGCCAAGACACCACGGACAAACGATAAGGAAAGATCACCTTCAACATAAGTAACTAGTTATTAAAGTCATTAATACAAAACCAAATAAAAAGTGCAAAAGATTAAAAATAAAAAGTATTATACTAAACACTTGTCTTCACCAAGTGATGTAAGAGACTTAGGCAAACATGGCCTTGATTGTCAAGAACTCTTACGATCAATCTTGGATCCCGAGACGACTCACACACTCTATGATGGACAATGGATGATGGTGGTGGATGATGGTGTTATGGTGGTGGTGGGTGGTGGATGAAGTGTGAGAGAGGTGGTGTGCCAAGGGATGAGAGAGAATGAAGCCAAGCTCCTCTATTTATAGGCTGAACAGAACGCTGGACACGGCCCCGTGTTCGCTGAACACGGCCCCGTGCCCGTCTGACATTCTCTCTCTTCATTAATTGTAATTGCGAATTACAATTAATGCGCCTGCTGTACTTTCAACACGCCCCCGTGTCCGCTGGGCACGGCCCCGTGGTGAGCAATGGAAGCTTCTACTGGTTTGTCTTTTCTGCTGCTTCCTGGGCACGCCCCCGTGTTCACTGGACACGGGGCGTGTTCAGGCTCTGTTCTCTTCTCTTTGTCTTGGGAGGTGCCGTTGAGGGTCCGGGCAGTTCACTTTTGTTCCTTTTCTTGTATTTATGGTAGATTTAGTAGTCTTTTTGCTTCTTTTGTGATTTTGAGCTCATTTCATCCTGAAAATACAAAAGGAAGACAAAAACACTCTTTTTCCAACATTAGTACTTAAAAAGGGTTAGTTTTATGCCTTAATTGATGTGTTTTATATGTTGCATTTTACACACATCAATTCGGTTAATATTATGAAATAGATGATGTTCATAAAGGCTAGGAGTTATTGTATCAAGGTTAGATTTTTACAATTTGGAAAATGGTTCTTGTCTAAATCCATTCTGATGACTGATTGGAACGAGGTGTATCATGATGTGGGATGATAGTGGTAAATATGAAAATAATAATGATTGCTTTGTTAATAAAAACAGTATGATGGTGCGCTCTTGATACATATTCGAATATCCTTGTGTGTTTTGTTAAGATCTTTATGATCAGTAGGAAGTGTGATAAAAATTGCCTAATGATGATGTAGATATATGATGGTAGGAATAGTCATTAAAATCTGCGCTTGATTGATAAAACCCTGTGAGCATGAAATGTTTCTGATTGAAATAACTTCGTACACTTGGTAGGTGTACAACCTGAAATGCACATCGTACCATACACCACAGTGGGCCGCACATCCTAGTTTGGATTAGAATTACATTGATGCTGCACACTCTCATTTGGGCCTTATCATTAGTGGGCCGCACACTCCAGTGGGTCACTCACTAATAAAAGCCCATATCTCTGTTTAACAACACACTTATAACCTTACATTTGAATTATGATGAACTGTGATGATAACTGTGAATATGTATACATGATTAGTATAACGAACAGTAACCGCTATGTGTTAGATACGTGTAATCAGTACGTGAAATTTCCTGCATACAAAACCTAACTAATACTGGTAACCATAATAGGACGTGGTTGACCAACATAACACAAGTAAGTATATCTGCTGAGCAAAGCAAAGGTGAGTTCACACTCTTACCAAGGCATGGGATTCCCGGGGTTGGGAATGAGATTGAATGATTACTTGTACTTTCATTGTTACTGGAATATGTACCACTGACCTCGTTAGGGGAAGGTCACTTATAGATACAGCTAGACTAGAATACATGGGAAGCCCCCACTAATCTTCGCACACATGCCTGGTATGGCCGCGATATGAATACTAATCTTCGCACACATGCCTGGAATGGCCGCGATACGAATACTAATCTTCGCAAACATGCCTGGAGGGCCGCGATACCAATACAACTAGTCTAGAATACATGGGAAACCCCCACTAATCTTCACAAACATGCCTGGGAGGCCGCGATACAAATAAATACGATACATGGTTTACAAAACGAAAAAGTGATTTACGAAACGATTACTATAACTAAACTACCTACTGTGAACTCGCTCAACTTTATTGTTGACTCGTTGTTACATGCCTTGCAGGCCTTTAGGTGCATAACATTGGAACTTGCTGTCTGGGAAGCTGGAGTGGTCATGGGTCGATTTACATGGAAACGCAACACAAGACTAAGAGCTATTACATGTGGTTTATAAATAATTAACGAATTAAATATGCTTCCGCTGTAAACTATGATATATTGTAACATTGTAACACTTATTATTAATAAATGAAAGTTTTATTTAAACATACTCGTGAGTTCAATGTGATTGGTGGCTAACATCGTGGTCAGTCACGCCTCCAAGCGGTGGTACTCCGCATGTGGATTTTGGGGGTGTGACAATGCGATCATCCTTAAGTAGCAACGATTTATTAACATCGGGTAGTGTGTGTTGTGTGATCAGCAGAAACAAAAGGCGTTACATCAAAACCAATAATATCTCAAAACGCTAACAAATAAGCATAAAAACCACATAAAACACATAAAATTCACATAAAACGTCAAATATCAGAGTCAGCAATTGCGGCTCAGAATCAAAAACACGTAAAATCAGCGATTGCGAGGTTTAAATCGAAGATAGATTGTTTAAGGCTAGATAGACGTTGACTTCCAAAAGTAATTCGACTATTCACAAGGACTTTTAGCACACACTTTGGCTTTCAGGACTGTGCTCTCGCCTCGATTTTGGGCGAATGGCACGCATCCCTCGAGTTTCAGTGCGACTTCAGGTCGTTAGAGTCCATCGAGACTTTGGGGAGAGTGTTGTAAAACCAAAATAGAGTACGGGACAAGTTGTCAAGGTTCGGATTTCACCCCTGACTTAACGACTTCGTTTTTATTTTGATAAAATGGGGAAGAAAATTTGCATTAAAGTATGGATTTCACTCCTGATTCAACGCAAATTCTCCTGTTTATAGATAAAAATTGCGGGTCGAACAAGTGATTTAATTGAGAGTTCGCGGTTTTCACACCTAATCTCGATCTAATCACTCGCTCATTTTTGAAAACAGTGCAGTGTGACTGCCTTAGGGAAGGCAGCGTGATAGTATAGCGTGGGTGCGAGTCGATCGAGAAATAGCAATAAGCTCGTACGGAACCCCTAACGGGTTTGCACAAGTCGGTCTGTTGGAACTTAGACTATAGACTAGGTTGTTTCTAAGACATCGACCCAGACTAGGTCGAGTCTTGCCTAATTTCCTATAGCTATGGCTCTGATACCAATCTGTCACACCCTAACTGATGGCAGAATCATCGGGGCGCGGCACTGAGCGAAACAGATTGTTCAAGAGAAATTCCATAACAACTACATTACCAGATAGTTAATATTATGTCCCATACCATAACCCATCAAGCAAAATAAGTTATTACAGACAGCGATATCTCAAAAAACAAATAACATGTTCCGACAACTCAGATTTAAATAAATTGTTCGTTTGTTTCTAGACTCTTCCTAACTCGATTCCACATAGCAAGCATCCTAGCAGATAGCATCCTAAACACATGTCACATACGTTAAAATAAAGGTCAATACACATAGTGTAAAGGTGAGCATACAAGTTTGATATAGCATAATAGAGTTTGAATAGTTTACGCATAACCAGCATGTACAACGTATAATGTGAAGCATGTAAGTTATCGACAAAGATCCTATCAATACCAATGACTGTGATTTGACTGCGAGTAGCGAGTGCGCATCACATGTTCACCACTGCGAACACGTGAAGTAATATCCTTAACAACCCCTGTCCACGACAGGTGCTGAGTCCAAACTATAGTACTATCGTTGCTAAGGCAGGTAGACAACAATCAATGTGTAAACATAACAAACAGGCATTCATCGAGTCACGTATAACATGCAATAGCGGTTAGCGTATAAATAGTGTTTGCGTTGTGTGATAGATGTGATTTGAATATAGATAACGTATGTAACACCCAAAAGTGCGTAAAGCAAAAAGGGATCGAGTATACTCACAGATTGTATTTAACAAGTAAACACTCTCTTGGATTGAAGGGAGCGCTGAGAGAGATTAGCCTGAACAGTTAATGATAGCATAAACGATAAGCGGCGCGTAAAATGGTGCAAAGATACCAAGTGTCGGATGGTAATCCGATCGGATGGCAATCCGATCGGATGGCCATTCGATTGGATTGACTTCTTGTTTGGTAAGAATGTGTTTGTGTATGATGGCTTTGAAGTTTTTGTTGTAGCATTTTGAAAACAGAGAAGATCTTTCAGGTCGATCGATCGAACGGCGGTTCGATCGGGAGGCGATCCGATTAGTAGAACACTTAGTGAGAACAAGTTCATAGCAGGTTGTCGCTCAATCGGATTGCAATCCGACCGGGTGGCAATCCGTTGGTCATTGAACATGGTGAAAATTGTTAAGTGTTGAAGTCCTAAACGTCACATGGTCGGAAGGTCGTTCGATCGGATGGTAATCCGATCGGATGGCAATCCGTTCGATGTTCAGTACTTTTGAAAGGTTGGGATAATGTTTAAGTGTTAACCTTCAAGTGCAATCCGACCGGATGACTGTCCAATCGGATGGCAATCCGATCGGATGGCAATCCGTCCCGTGACCTGGTCGTGTTGCTAACTTGGAAATTTGTTAAGTTTGCGATTTGTTCGAGACAATATGACAACGTGCTAAACAACAGAAACCCCTCCAAGACCCAGGTGATTCGTGTTTAACCCAAAGTCGGTTGTCTCTTGGATAGAAACATATCTTGAACTGACACATCACTAAGAAAGAGTAGAAGATCAGTACGAGCTCTGCTTCTATCGGTTTTGGGTGCATTGAGTGTAAAAGAGTTGAAAGAAAGTTGGAAAACCATCTTTCAATCCTTTTAACCATGAATATGTGTAGATCTATGTGAAAACATTGTTTAATCTTGTGGAAATCCTTTATATCTGAGTTGTTCTTGGTGGAATGAGGCCAATACTTGAAGTTCATAAGAATTCCATGATGACATCACCCTAGAACACCTCAAATCCACTGATTTCACGGTTAAAAGTTAATATTCAAAGGAGAAAATGATGAAGAAGTGCGCGTAGATCATAGAAGTACAAGATTTAGGTTGAAAACTTACAAGAATCGTGAGAAATCGAGAGAAAGGAGAGCTCGAGTGCGGCTTGGTCGAGTAGAGAGCTGTCACATCAAGTGATGTGACAAGTGAGAGTATTTATAGGTTGCCAAAAAGGGAAAGGGCACATGGATCGGATAGGTCACCGATCGGATGGTTGTCCGATCGGATGGCAATCCGATCGGATGGCACTCGATCTTGGTGTCCAACGTGTCGAGTTCCGTCGTTTCGATTCGCGTGTTGAGCGTTGCGATGCGTTTCGAGAGAGCGATGCGATAGATTCGTAATAAACACATAAATACTATATCTAACATACAATCATCATAATTAACTGGCGTTCAGCGTTTGCGATTCGGTTACGATAGAGTTGCGATTGCGTTTCGATTAAACACCATAACATAAACATAAATAAACACGCACAAGTAACACATAAGTAGCAGACACACGTAAAACAATATCCACAACGTATAATTCGAGTGGCGATTGCGATGCGATAAGCGATAAAACATGCGATAAATAGCGATTAAACCTCGATTATTAACATGTACTCCACATAATACAACTAATATGATAAAATAAATAGATTATCTACAAGTCAAAGAAGTCAAAACAGGAGTTGAGCAAGGAGTGACAGATCGCAATTAGCAATCTTTTCTTCCTTTGACTTCAATCTTGACTTTGACTTTGACTTTGACTTTCGAAACACGGGGTGTTACAGGTTCGCTTGATACTCGATCATCATTCCTAATTAAAATAACTAAAACATTGAAGGGACCAAATATGCCAATCAGCTAAAGCTGATTTCTTTGGCTGGGGTGACCCTTGTCACGGGTCGTGACCCAAGTCCGGGCCTGCTCTCTCGGGCCACTAAGCTGCATCTCAGCAGTAACATAATAGTACTATAAGTGTTAGTTTATACTCTCCAGGATCTAAAACATTTTAAAAGCTGGAAATAAGAAAATCAGGGACCAAATTCATCAATCTGCCAAATATCAGACCTGGGCCGACTTTGTCATGGACCGCGAAGCCCATTGGGCTTTCCTTCGCGGGCGGCCAGAACATGTACAGCAGCAACAGTGGTTTTAAGTTGCTGTTTTGAGGCCCTTGTTCTCATACCTGGGGCTGCAAACTAAATTGCAACAGTTGTTTAGACACATGGGATCATCTCATGATGTCCCTAGACACTTGTCAAGATTCAATCCATAACTAAAAATCTATAAATAGGCCTTCATTTCTCATTTAACACTTGCATCAATTCTTCATTCTTGCTATCTCTCTCTCTAATTAGAGGATCCTGAATATTTGGAACCTCCTCTGAGTTGATTTCAGTCCACTGGACCCTTTGTATGTGTCCTTTCGTGACTAGCATATTTTATTTTGGCTTAAAAAGCCGAAAAGTCAAGCGTTTACGATAAATGCTTTGACTTTTAGCTAGACTGTAAATAGTCAAGCCATTGTTCGCAACGAACATGGCTACATGATCGTAGTTAGATAGGTGTTGAACCCTCAAAAGGGCACCTCCTAATTATTTTTACTTAGTTAATTGTCGGGTCAAAGTAATTAAAATAAAGGTCAAACGGGTCAGTTTTTAAATTAAAATCATAACTGATAATGTAGAAGCTATAAAATCAGTTTTGTCACTTTAATACTTGGTAAATATTAATTGAACGTGTCTAGGCATGTTCAACCCAACAATTCTGAGTTTAGACTCGGTTCGCAATCGAAAGTCGCAAAAGTTAACTTTTGCTTTAACTTTTAGTTCTGACCCGAATTAGCTTAGTTTAGTTATGCCTTAGGGTTCCTTTGTGACCATATTATATGTTAGTACAACCCTCTGAGGTCATACTACATGGTCCATTAGAAATTAGAGTTCATATGCATGTTTCCGTTATTTGCTTAAAAGTTGACTATTATGCCCTTATGTTATAAAAACGAGATTTTTGAAAATGTGAGAGGACAAAAAGTTTTATTACCGATATTTAAACATGTCACAAAAATTTGACATCATTTCTGGTCCCAAACAAAAGTTATGCAAGATAGCGTAAAATGAAACCTTTTGTTAATTAAATGGCATTTTTAGCATAAATCATATTTAAGCCCAAATTTTGGCACCAAACTCATTACCTACTATTTTGATATAATTTTTACGGAATTTTGGAAATTTTTGTCAAATTTTATACTGACCATATCATAGAGTTCTTGCATGAGCTCAGTAATTGATGATAAAGCCCTTTTCATTAATAAAATGAGTTTTATACATCATTTGAATGTCAAACCTTTTCCTACTGATGTTATATATTAAATATAATATTTTTAGCATTAAAGACCGATAAAAATCTCAGAATTTTATAAACATCCCAAATATCATCAAATATCGACTTTTATGCGAATTAGGCGCATAGATGGTTTAAAACCATATTTAGCACCTAAGACATGATACTTACTGATTTCATAAATAAATTTTAATATCTTAACAGTAAGTATAAGTCTTGAACTCAGATTTCTAATTTGGTCCTTAAAACATATGTGAAATGACCAAAATGCCCCTCCGGTGCATAGTTTGGCCATAAATGATAAACTTCACATATGTATGATATTTTACTGATGTAACATGATAAAATAATTAATTTTACTGATTATTTTAGACCAGAACCTCAGTTTGCTATTTAACCTCTTTTATAAACTTTAAAATGACCAAAATACCCTTACGGGGCTTGAATTGGTTTTAAATTCGTTTTGGGCATAATTAAAGATATCCTACTGATATCACAACATATTTTAAGCATAATAACTTATGGAACTTGTACTTGACTCATCCGGTTACCCGTTATGCTTATACGCGTTTGGTACGGTTTATGTAACTAGTTTGCATAAATTAATAGAAACAGGTCAAACCTTATCATATTTACTTCAAAATCCAGAATGTATTTAGTTTACCCATGTTATGCAAGTCTTCATACTTGTTGGGTCTAAATCACATTCCAATCCGGTCATCGCTTAATATAGCGTTTCGTGCCGTAAACCTTTCCTTAAAACTAACCGGTCTAAGTTACAACTTAAATAAGACCCGTTAGGAATCTAATAGGTTAATATAACATTCGTTCCAGATTAGGAGCCCAGTAAAAGCTCCCTGCACTTGCTGATTAGAATATACGGCTGAGTATAATTTACATTTTAGCTCAGGTAAATACTTTTAACTTATTTTCCCTTATACGGGCTTGGGATACGGTAAATTATTACTGCTTGGTCGGGTATTGAATATTTAATCGATTAGTGGTTAAATCATTGAGATAACCCGTTTTAATCTGTTTTGTTTGATACAAAGCCTTTGGGGGTTAATATGGCCGTGTCCTGGATATCCTTGGCTCATTCATTTGAAATGGCCACGGCTTAAGCACGGGGTGTAGGCATACACCTGACAGTTGCGTATGTATAAACGGTATCTCACTCGTGAGGAAACTTCTTGTGGGCCTATACTTGTGGTGCGTCTATTAATCTTGTACCGACTCTTCTATTCCGGTCCTGAACGTACGACAAACATATAAATCTGTATACAGGATTATTTTAAATAATTGTCCCAAGTTATAAAAGAATTTTTATGCCTTGTGCATCTAAAACAATTTTCTTAAATGTTTTCAGAAAGAGTCAGATAATTGTATTTACCAGTGTAAACTGACGTATTTTTCAAAAAGACTAAGTGGAAGGTACTACGTGAAATTGGCTGGAAGCTCCTGAGCACTAGTTAAGGAATCTTGCAAGTTCTTAGTGCTTAAAGTCTGTTGAACAATAATGTGTATTCTGCTCTAGATCAGCCTGTGGATCTATTTAAAACCGTTTGTATAATATTTTCTTATACTTTGCATTTCGGTTTGTATTACTATTTTCTTCCAAGACTTCCGCTGTGCATTAAATTGTGTATATTTGACTATGATAATATCAACTACGTCACGATACTCCCCACCGGGCTGAGCTGTAAATATTGGGGTGTGACATTTTATCAGCAAGAAATACTGGCAAGTACATTCCATTTTGGTAAAGCATCAGTTGTTTACACATTAAAGTACTAAGGGTGATTACAATGTTTATATCTACATAATTACTCGGTCAGTACGTGTCACTCGACGGATCTGTGACTATGGTCATATCACACATTGGATACCCGTGCCCAATTGTGAAGGTTGTCAAGTACTGTATACAAAGCCCATAACACTGGCAGCAATTGTAGAATTACAAAGACTTAATCAGTGTAATGGTATTTGAAAACATTTGAGGTTTTGGTAAAACATTTTGGCTCACAAAAATGTACTCTCAAATATTGAGAAAAAGTGAATGTACTTACATTGTTGACTTAAGTGATACTACTATGGCTTCCTGGTGATTCTCCTGGTTATTGTCTATTAAAATTAAACAATGCACACGTGTTAGTAAAATAACCCAAATCACATTAACTGTACAACTCGAGACAGAATTCCAATGACTGAGTCAGGAAGAGCCGACATGCATTACGGAATCCTAGATCAATCGAGTGTGACACGAAACAGAATTCCAATGACTGAGTCGGGCAGAGTCGACATGCATTACGGAATCCTAGATCGATCGTGTAGGGTAATAGCAGGGTTATAGTACTTTCAACGAGGTAGAGCTTCGTTTTATAGTGGGTATTATGCCCGAGTATAATTTCTACTTATAAGATATTGAGAGAGAATTCGGGAAATGAACGAGTGATCAAATGAGCCGAAGCCCTCCATTTATAGGTTGGTCGACCAGTCCGTCGCGCCCCGCGACCAAGTAGGTCTCAGTCGTCGCGGGCCGCGAGAGCCTACGTGTCGCGTATAGGCTTGTCGAGTCACCAGCCTAGCCTTGGTGAGTCAGGTGCCACGTGGCACTATGCGGTGTAGAGCAAGCAAGGGTCGTCGCGCCCCGCGACAGACCAAGGGTGTCTCCGTCGCGGCCCGCGAGCGACACCTGAAATTTGTTTTTCTTGATTTTTCTAAGTGTAGGGCTATTCCGGGTCCGTTTCTCGCATATGGGGTATATTTAGGAACGTTTAGGGATGTCCAAAAATATTTTAGGAGGGTTGTTATACAATTCCAGCCAAGAAGATGAACCGTTCAAGCAAAACTGAGCTGATTTCATCTCGAAGTAGTACCAATCACCCGAAAAGGTGGCCCTCTCGCACGAAAGGATAACCCTCTCGTGCGAGAGGAGACTCTTGTCGTCCGAATGGGACTGTTTCACTACGTTCCGACATTTCTAAGTGTCGTATGATTATTCAGATCCCTATTCTCGATATAGACGACTTTGTAATATCAGTGTGTGATCCGTGGAAGCCTTGGCTTCCAATCTAGTTCCACCACCTCACTTGAACTTGTAACACGAACACCCAAACAATCTCCTAGATCTAGAACAAGTTAACCCCGTCCAGCCTCCAACACTTAGTTCATTCTTTCTATGTCGAGTTGGCACACCTGGGTTGTCTTTGTTCGGTTGTTTGGTTATTATTTACATTCTGTTATTTCATTTCTGTATTCATGACGAACCGATTGGTTAACTAAGTTAACTAACTTGTGCTTTGGTGAACTATAACGAGGTGTATACCTCCATGCATGACTTCTATGGACTCTTGAAATTCTGGACTGTTATTATACTAAAGCTATAATTAAACACTTAACTGAACTCACAAACATAACTGATTAATAGTTAAAAAGAGCGCCTTAGGTGCGCCTACGCGCGAGGCGTACTGAGGCCCAAGTCTCAGCGCCTTATGTAGACTGAGGCGCATTATGTACATAGAGTGCACCTGAGGCACACTTTTTTGGTGAAAACCCCCATCTGAGGCGTGCGCCCCATGTATATGCCACATTTTTGTGCAGCAGATTATTGTACATTATGTTTTTCAGGCTGTACATATATGTATTTTCAATATTAAAACATATATAAAGCTTATTTGTGTATAAATATTGGGTAAATGACCCTAGAAACATATAGAATATATATAACAAATTATATAATTGCCTAGCATCTCGCGTACGAAAAGCCAGCCGCTTTTGCGCCTCGATTTTAGAGCTCGTCGCTTTTATGCGCTTCACACTCTTTAAACCAAGGAGGTGGGTGGTAGTGGTGGGGTTGGGGTGGTGGTGGATGGTAGTGGTGTGGTGGGTGGTAATGATAGTGATGGCTTGGGGTAGAAGAAAAAGTGGGGTGGGACCCACACAAGTTTAATTTTGTTTTGGTTAAGCTAACTTTCTTTTTGTTTTTCTTAATAAGTAAGAGTACTTTGGTCATTTAAAACAGACTTAATTGGAATTCCAATATTGGTCAGTTAAGAAATCATGACTTGTTAAAACTCCTTTTAACTTTTGAAGATAAAATTACAAAAATGTTCTAACCTAATCCTTTTACATGAATAAGCGAAGCCAAACACCTTTAGGTAGTGTTTGGTATGCAGGAATGAGAGGTGGAATGGAATGAGCTATTGCGAGTGAATGAAAAAAAGTCTGTTTGGTTGGTCAAGGTAATGGAATCACCCATTACATAAGTCATTCCATTCCCTCAAATTCATTTCATCCACTTCCCCTGTTTTTTTTTCATTCCATTCCCTCTCTCACCCTACGTCACAAACACCACCCATCACCACCACCATCCACCACCACCACCTGCCGTCGTCACCACCCACCACCAACCTCCGCCGACCACCACTGCCGTCCTCCGCTGCCACCGCCGACTACTATCGTTGCCACCCGCCATCGCAGACTAGCACCAACCCCGACCATCGCCATCGCCACCGCTAACAACCGTCACCCACCACCACCCACCGCCGCTACAACCGCCACCCATTGCGGCCACCGCCACCGCCCATCGTTGATTTAATTCATTCTTTTTTTCTTACCAACAAAATAAAACAAGGTAATGATTTATTACTTTCCTGCATGGTAATCAAACAAGACTATGAAATGTAATGATCCATTTCATTCATTTGTCAATTATATTACCTCGTCCATTCCATTCCCTAATATATTCCATTACGCCATACCAAACAGAGCCTTAATAAAACAACTTATTGACTTATTAACTTTTCCCACTATATATGCTAATCCAAGCACTTTTTTCTAAAATGTGTTTTTGAACAAGTCATTAATCATTAGTCAATAACTACTTTTGAAAAAAAAAAACATTTTTAAGTTAAATAATCAAGGGAAAAGATCAAAAGTTAATTTTCGCTAGGAAGGATAGGAAGCCATAGGATTATGACATGTGGCAAATTTTAAAATAAAGAGAAAGGGTATTTTAGTCAATCCAACTCCTTCTTCTTCCTTTTTCAAAACCCAGTAAATTCAAAAACCCACCATTTTCAAAACCCACCATCTTCAACTATTTCTTCACTTTCTATCTCAATAATCACTACATTATAGTGCGATTTTCATCACCAATCAATGATTCAGAACTCGATCAACGTGTTCTTCAGCTTTTTTTTTTGAAGAAAACCCAGTTTAATTTCATAAAAAAAATCTCGTTTTTCATGTGATTTTGGAGATAATCACTCGATTCGTTCGATTCAAGCATTGATAAGTGTTTCTATCATTCAAATTTCGTCAATTGATGAAGAAATCGGCTTTAATCCATGTAAGAAATTCTTTAATTTCATTTTCATGATCTGGGTTTTTGATTTAGTCATTGCGTTTTACGATCTTTGCGGGGGTCCAGGGCCTGGCAGCCCCCGGTAGCGAGGTCCCAGGGGCGGCAGCCCCTGGCGGGGTCCAAGGGTCAGCTTGGAAAATTTTTTTTTCGATTAAATTGTTGTACTAAAAACGCATCAGAAAAATTAATTTTCCAGAAATTGGCTCATTTCGAAGACAGTAATTCGTAGACAGTTCACATTGACAGGCAGTTTTATGTGTCCATTGCGTTTTAGAAATAAGAGAGTTTATGTGGTTTCTGGCTATTGCGTTTTAGAAAAAAACACATTTTTAAGTGTTTTTAGTCATTGCGTTTTAGATAAAACACATTTTTAGGTGTTTTCAGTCCATTGCGTTTTAGAATGAGTCATTTTTAAGTGTTTTCTGGCCATTGCGTTTTACATATAAGACATTTCTTTGTGTTTTTGGTGCATTGCGTTTTAGGTAAAACACTTTTTTATGTGTTTTCAGTCCATTGCGTTTTAAAAAACAGACATTTTAAGTGTATTATGGCCATTGCGTTTTACAAATAAGTCATTTTTTTGTGTTTTTTGGTGCATTGCGTTTTAGGTAAAACACTTTTTATGTGTTTTCTGGCCATTGCGTTTTACAAAAAGACATTTCTATGTGTTTTCTGGCCATTGCGTTTTACAAATAAGTCATTTCTTTGTGTTTTTGGTGCATTGCGTTTTAGAAAAATGTCATTTTTAGGGTTTTTTTTCATTGCGTTTTACGTGGTTTTTCTATTGCGTTTTACGCAACTGGGTTTAATTTTTTTTTTTAAATATAGCAATAGTATACTCGTTTTAAAGATAAAAAAACGCTCGTTTTTTTGGTGCAATTTTTATAAAAAAAATAATGTCGTATGAAAGAGTTATTAACGTTTAAAAAATGGGGGGAATTGGAGGAGAGAGAAACTATTGGCTTGGATTGACTAGAATGCCCTTGAACAAACTCACGCGCCTCTTTTCTTCTTTTCAATTTCCCTGATTTAATCTTAGCCCTTGATTAACTTAATGGATGGTCAAGATCACTTCCTATCCTTCCTAACCAAATAAACTTCCTATTGTATGTACACCCAAATAATCAAATCCCAAACACCCACAATTTATAGAGGAGAGTTTGAAAATATCTAGTCTGAAAATTGCACCAAGAGACTTTTTTACACATCCAAATGGCTTTTCTTCTCTCTCTAAAACCACCATCCCCATCATCACCACCACCGCCCCACCTCCGTCCTCCACCCACCACCACCCTAATCCCACCCACAATCAACCCATCCAAACCCCACCACCACCAAACCCGCTTCACCCTCTCTTTCAGCAACCGAACCCCACCAGAAACCGACTGCCCGGTCCCACCGGAGCAACAGCCCATCAACGAGTACCAATCTCTGTCCACCTCCTCCCCTTTCTCCTGGGCCTCCGGAGACTTTGTGGAGTACTGCTCCCGGTTAGTTGCTACTGGGGCCGGGTTTGCTCTGTTTGTGGGCCTCCCGGTTTCCTGGTACGGGTCGGTTGGTGTGGGGTGGGAACCGGTTCAGCGGGTTCTTGGAGCGGTGTGTAGTGGGATATTTGCGGTTACGCTTGCGGTTGTTAGGATGTATTTGGGTTGGGCTTATGTGGGGAATAGGTTGCTCAGTGCCACTGTTGAATGTATGTATTCTCTACTTTATTTAGTTTTTTTATATTCATAATGATTTGAAAATGTGATCAATTTTAAGGGATTATAATATTGATTTACTGATTAATGATCGATAGTACTATCTGTTTTAGAAGTATACAGTTTGATCTATGAAGGTAGGTTTCGGATGATAGTTTGTCATTTCGGATCGGTAAAATCAGAAAATTGGTCAAATTACATACGTCCGTATATCGGGCCTGTGCTAATTTGTTAGGAGGTTGATCTAAAAGATTCACAATATGACTTTAAGATTAAAAAAATGGGCATAGATTCACAATACGCCCCGCTTGCGGTATGCGCATATAATGTATATATGTGTGGGCCGGGGGGGGGGAGTGAAAGTGCACTAGTTTTAACGTTATTTTACTAATTTCGTGAAAATAACGTTAAAAGCTGAGGACGGTTAATCATGCATCATGTGGTGGCGTTGATAGCTGAAAGACAAACGGGTACATGCACTAATCGGTCTTTGTCCTGATTGCTGCCTCTCTGTTCCTACGGGGTAGAGGTAAGACTGTCTACATCTTACCCTGCTCAGGCCCTACCTTTGCTTTGCTATTGGTGGGATTTACTGAGTATGATGATGATCAGGTTATCTTGGAAAAAGAATGATGCTTGATGATTAGTATTATTATTTGATCATATGGATCACATGAACACTTGTATTTATTGCTTTAATTGCGAGATATAGATTGGTTGGTTTTAAAAATCATGCATGAGGCGCGAGCTGCGAGGTGTCTAGGAAACAGCTTCGACCCAAAAAGATGGTGGAAGGTGGGCATGGATTAAAAGAGAGCGAATGATGTCATTAAGGCGACGGATCATTCGTTCCGCACGACCATTCTATGATGAAGTTTGTGGGCAGGAAAATCGAAATAGAAGGCCGTGTTGGGTAGCAAAGGTTTTGAAAGCGTTATTGTCAAACTCACCCCCTAAGTCACATTGAAAAGTTTTAATGTTTCTGTTAAATTGTGTGGCAATTAGTGTGAAACTTGACAAAGGTAGGAAAGGTTTCGGACTTGTATTTTAAAGGGTAAACCCAAATAAAATGCGAGTAATTATCGATTAAAACCATGTAATATTTGTACCCAGATTTGCTGAGCACAGATGATGTCCATAAATCACAATGAATAATATCAAATGGGGCAAAAGTAAAAGAAGAAGATGCATAAAACGGTAAACGTATACTGTTCGACAATTGACACGAATGACAAAAAGTAGACTTTTTGGTCTTATTACATGGAAAATTGAAAGTACGAAAAAGAATATCTAAAACTTGAGCGCCGGGGTGACCAAGACGATCGTGCCATGGCCGAGATGTGATAGTGAGAAAGCTTGCTTGGGCAGGTAACTCAGGTTTTGTGTTTGGATAGAGGTCCCCGGTGCTATTGTGGCGGGAAAGGAGGCGCCCAGTTTGAAGGTCCTTCAAAGAGAAACCAAAAGGGTCAAATTCGATTGAAACATTGTTATCACGAGTAAAACGACGAACGGAAATTAACTTTTTAATAATTTGTGGATAATGTAGAATGTTAGGTAGGACATAGGTGCGGTTGGGAAGGTACAGGTAGCCTGTTCCAGACCCTTGAATTGGTAAAGACTCGCCATTGCCAACTAAAAGTTTACTACAAACAGGAAAAGAGTCAGGGTGTTCAATCATACCTTGTTCATCTGTCGCATGACCGCCAGCTCCAGAATCCATGATAGTATTAGGGTCATAAGTGAGATTCATGGAGGCCGTAGCAGAGCCAATGTCGGATGGGCAGAGTGCATTGTACGCATGCTGGGACGGCTGCTGTGGTGGCCCGAACCCAGGTGGACCCTGCTGAGGCTGACTGTAGATGTTTGGGCCTGCATTGGGCTGGTAATAAACATGCTGAGGTGGGCCAGCTTGCGGAGGAGGTGCGGAAGAGTAGGCTGAATTTGGGGCAGCTGTATAATGGGTTATGGGTGGGCCGGAGGGCTGCTGATAAGGGGTAGTGGGCTGGTATGAAGGTTGGGTTGGGTAAGGGCATGGTGGTGTGGACCACCAGGCCCACTGCGGATAAGAGGACTGTTGAGAGGCCAATGATTGTTGATATTGCTGCTGTCCCTGTGAGAGGCCAGAACCTCGACCACGACCGCCCCTATAGGAGCGGCCACGACCGCGGCCTCGACCGCCACGATAATACCCAGATTGGTTGTGAGGGTGTTGGTTGGGTGTAGGGGAGTACGAGGGGTAAGGGTTCGGTGAATGTTGGTTACTGGTGGTTTGGTTTTGGGCCATTAAAACAGAGTTTGAAGATTTTTGTCGGGCTTGAAGACGTATTACCTCATCATTCAGCATATTCCTGGCTAAATCCCAATCCGCATTATTAGCATTGATTAAAGACGCGGTCGTATCAAACTCGGCAGGGAGACCACGTACAAGCTGGAGAACAAGCCGATCCTCAGTGATTGGGTGGTCCACATCTTCAAGTTGGTTAGCAAGGTCCTTCAACTGTTGACAATAATCATCCAAAGATTTACAAGCAGAAAGTGTCAGGTTGCAAAATTTTGTTTCTAAGGCACCTGCACGAGCTTTCTTATTACTCAAATATTTCTTTTCCAATTTAACCCGTGCAGTACGTGCTGTGGACTCGTTCTCGAAGACCGAAAGAAGGAGATCATCAGATAAAGTGGCATAAATCCACTGCATCTAGTTCTTTCCAAGCTGGATAATCCGGAGACTTGGGTTCGGGTGGAGGTGTCTCGTCGATGTGATTGAGAACTTGATACGCCGTAGCATGCAAACGAAAGAGTTTGATCCAGGCACTGTATGTAACTTTCTTGCCATCCAAGGTTCGGATTTTGCTTTGTATGTTGGTAACCAAATATGCGGGGTGTAGGTTGGATTTGATGGCAGATTGGGAGGGTTCTTGTAGAACAGTTGTATCGTCCTCAGGTTTGCCATCGTTGTTTTTGCCATCGTTGGCCATGGTACGATCGAGAACAGAGGAAATTGATTGCAGGGTTTAACAGCCGAAGCTGGGCAGGGAAACAACCGAAGCTGGGCAGGGAGGAAAAAAAACGATTAGGTAAAGAGCCGAGGCTCTGATACCATAAAAGTGCTGAGGATTTTATTAACTGAATCAATGAAATTACATAGGAGAGGATCATATTTATAGATCCAAAGAATAACAAACCCTAGCACAAAATAAGGAAAGAGATAAATCTAGAACATATACAATATCTATGTCTAAATATATACATAATCCATAATAATTGTATATGCGCTAATATTGTAGATGCTCTAATAGATGCTCTAATATTGTAGATGCGCTAATACTTAGGGCCTTGAGGTGATGCTTCATGCACGTTTTGCTTATATGTGAGAGATTATGAATGATTTATTTGATATAAAGGCTGATATGTGAAATATATGAAAAGATGCAGCTTTTGGCTGTACATAAAGCTTTACTCGCCTCACACCTCATGCCTCACGCATCGGCTTTTGGGACCTTAACACCTTGGAGCGTCTCATGCTTATTGAAACCAAAATAAGGCGGTAATGTAACTGCATAACCACCTCTGTTTTCCCTTCCCACTATACTTAAAGCACTACTTACAACTGCGTATGTGGTTCTCGTTTTTTTTTTCCTTTTCAATTAGTATTGGTTCTCCCTATGTAACATTTATTTGAATGGATAGTATGGTTTTGGCTTCTTGTTTGCTGCTGTCCTTGCCCCCCCCCCCCCCCCCCCACAACGGGAAATGTCTTGTGTAGCATTTGTATTTACGTTTTTTTTATCTAATTTTAGTGTCGTATTTAATGTATGTTTTCGTTTTCATTTGATTGTGTATATGCAGATGAAGAGACCGGATGGTATGATGGACAGGTAACCTATTTATAATCATGCTAGTAATGTTTATTGTTTGCCTACCGAAGAAGATTTACATACACACCCCGTTTTTAGTTTACTTTAAGAATTTTTAAATTTCTGTATTAACAGATTTGGGTAAAGACTGCTGAAGTGCTAGCACGGGATCGGCTATTAGGATCATTTACTGTAAGTGATGCATGCTTTGTTAGTTCGTTATTGTTTATGTATGATCATTATAAATTTTAGAATGTTCTTGTTCCCCATCAAATTATTAACCCCTTTATTCAGCTTAAAAATGGTAAAGAACAATAGCCCAAAGAAGAGAATGAATCTGAAACTAAACGAGATAAATACTAACAATCTAACCAAAAGAAACGCAGAACTAGATCAAACGATACACCAATGTAATGGATCCAACGCAGACTCCATCTAGAATGAAAAATATTTCTGGATTCAAAATTTCAAACCCACGAATGTAATAAACAAACTCTGAATATGTAAACGGTGACTTTTGGGTGAGAGAATTTGTGGTGATGTGAGAACGAAGATAACCATCTAAGGTGGTGTTTGTTTTTCTAAAAAAGATCTGCGCAGCCTCTTCTGTCTGCGTCGTGCAGACCACGCGCAGACATTGTCATGACTATTTGTTTTTCCGAAGACGTTTCACTAAAAATCGTCTGCGTTAGTTCTTCTTGGTGCAGACTTGGCTCAGCCACTTCTAAGATCTTCTAAGGTCTGTAGAGGGTTAAGCACCACCGTCCTTCACCACCACCACCACTGTCCACCACCCACCACCACCGTCTACCGCTACCACCGTCCACCACCCACCACCACCCACCTCTACCGTCCTTCACCACCACCAGTTTATTTAGAAGTCTACATACATTAAAAACAAACAGTCTTCTTGCAGACTGCAGAGGTTTGGTCCACCTCTTCTTCTACAGATGTCTGCAGACATTTTACCTTTTATAAGTTAAAAAACAAACAACACCTAAGTATTAGACTATATGGTTACAGTATATAGGCATTACGAGTAACCCTAGCAACCTAACTGGGCCCGTGGGTCCATAACAATATACTTAAAACGTGATTGATTCTTTTATACTTAAAACGTGATTATCCTATTAGTGTACAATATATAAAACCAAACATGAATTGACTTGATGTATTTTAACATTCCCTGATGTTTGTTGACAAGTAAAGGTGGCCAATAAGGGCGAGTTGGGTTTTGACTCGTAAATATATGTTGACTATTTTGTGTTAAGTTGTGATTATAAAAACTATATTATCGCAATTGTAAATATGTTTTTGGTTAAATTGGTATTGGAAGCTTTGTGCATTTCAAAATTTGAATGTACATTAGACAACTTTTGACCCTCTTCAACCCGTTTCACAATAACCCAGATTAGAGGTGTTCGGTTGGACTGGTTTTGACGAATATTCTGGTTCAATCCAATGACTACGATATCGGAAAGCAACAAAGTAAACCAGCCGGGTTGGTTGTGTCTGCCGGTTTTATTTCAAAATCGTTAGTTAGTATGAAGATTTTAGGACTGATAAAGATGGTTAACGTGTAATACGTAAACATAATGCATATACCACACACGACAAAAGCGACTAAAGTTAATCATCCGGTTCTGAACTCGAAACTGTCTATGGAAACCCGAACTGTTAAACCTCCAAACTGGCTGAACAAACCGAGTTGGTTGCTTTAAACTGTTTATGGAAACAAGATCAGAAAGTCAAACTTCAAAATTCTTTCTTGAAAGTTGACTTTTTTTTTTGAATCCAGGTGAAGCCAGTGCTTAACAGATTAAAGAACACATTGGTGGGTCTTGCATTATCTCTGTTGTTGTTCATTGCTCTTCTTGTCAACACCGAAAGCACCCAAAAAGAGACCTACATTACTTCCGGCAGTGAAACAGGCGGCAGATCGGTAGCGGGCTCCTACAATGATGAGTCAGCAAGATCATTTGAACCAGAAGCGTTTTGTGGCGGATCTGAATCTGATCTGTCGTTGAATGATTAGATGAAGATTTGTCTGCTTGCTGAACATATCTGATACACCTATGTATAGCGCCTTTTGTACAGTCTTATAATTTATAACAGCATACTTATACTTCAAATTTTATAAAAGTAGGTTGCTAATTTTTATAAAATTTGATTTATTTAACTCACCTATACTGGAGTATAAATGGTAGTTCTCGTGCGTCATCTTATATTGAACGGTATTTATTTTGTAACGCAATGTTAACTACTCTAGTTCAGAGTCTCGTATTGACATGAAACGCAGTTATGATCTTGTGAATGTTGGGAACGATTTCAGGGGTGTATGGCATCACAAGAACAATTATTGTATGCGGATGATTAATAACGTCCGGAGCCGGTGTTCATGTAAGATAATACGAGTGTACAAGGTAACAACACTTTTTAATGTATCTGTAAAATATTTTTATGTAAGATAATACGAGTGTACAAGGTAACAACACTTTTTAATTTCAAACAACTATTTATGTATGTGTAAAATGTTTTTATATCTAGTAAAGTAGAGTTTCCAAATTGTTGGTTTTATCTCATTATTTTGTCACCATTGTTTAGTACTTATCAAGTTAAAAGGTTAACAAAAAGAAATACCCATATTAATCTATGCAAGACGGGTACTTTATGAAAATAGTTTTTTTAAAGTATCTACTAAGTTTGGCCATGAAAATATTTGATCGATGATTGTTACATGATGAGATATGCATAAAACAACCCGAGACTTGTTGCCCCAGGCTAAAGTTACAAATCTAAAGATTTCAGGAGGTCCAAGTTAGGGGCTAACTGCGTTACAAACTGCAAACCAAAGGGACCATCCATGTATTTTTGGCAAAAGTTGAGGACTAAATGCGTTATAAAGTACAAACACATGGACCCTCTGTCTACCTTTGGAAAACTAAAAACCAAATCTAAAATTTCGAAAAACCAATCCAAAATTTTGAAAAACCAGATGGAGTATCTGTTTAGTTTACTCTAATTTATATTGTCTATAAGTAATTAAGTAGATTACATGTTTTCATTGGAATCCATTGATAACTATGAATTCTAGATGACCACGATGGATCTTGTGTTATATTTCCCAATTGCATATAGGGGACAAGTAGACTCATCGACCATTATTATGTTAGCCCTTTTATGTTGTGTTATATCGCAAATAGATTGACACCATATATGGTTCCAAGAAAACATAGAGAAATGTGTATATCACTATAGGCAAACTTAGGAAGGTCGTATTGTTGGGCAATAGCATAATCAACTTCAATACAAGATAAAAGTGATTGGATGTTCGTACTAACTATAATGATGTAGTGATAAACTTCCATTCACAAAACATTCTCAGGTTAAAACCGAGGAAAATTCATTTATGAATCGACGGCGTAACTTTAGAGATCAAGTGAAATTGAGTTATAATTATAAAGTAAATAAAATTATATCATGAGCTAATTATGCTATTGTATGTACAGCATATGTGATTAGACCATTTGTTTCAAATGAAAATTTGATTTTAATAATAACAATTTTGACATATTAGCCGGAATAAATCACAATTAAGAAAATGTTATCGACAGACTCAACCTTGAACATATTTCCCTTCAACGTTCTCATACTAACTGAAAGTTAACTCAACTACTTTTTGCTGACATCAAAACTTTGCAACATAAGTAATCCACGTCATCAAAACTTTGACTTATTTGCCATGCAGTCCATATCATTAAAATTTTGATTTTTTGCCACATAAGTAGTCCACGTCAACAAAAACTAATTCAGTTAACTTTCAATTAGTATGAGATCGCTAAACGAAAATGTAAAAGTTGGGACTGTGTGTAAACATTTCCTAAGACATGATTAATTCCAAACAATAGGTCAAAGTTAGATTATTAGAATACAATTTCCCTTTTGCAAATATTAACATATTGTCTTATAATCGTTGGTTATTTTCATATTTAAAAGTTTGGTTGGATACATCTTTCATGAATAATTCAATGACATAAAACAATACGTCTAAGATGACATAAGTTTTTCATATATCATAAATACCTGATTGAAATTTTATTAAACGTATCAATCTATCTACCTAAAAATCTCAAAATCGTGTTTTAACAAGAATGTTAGGTGACTAATGGAGGGACCAAGTGCCCAACAACTCAATAAATAAGTATTATTACAATTTTATTCTTAACATCTATTACAAGGTAACATTATTGACTTAACTATATCTATGTACTTATCAAATTTAAAAATTATCATTAGGTTGGATGGTGTGGTAGCGGTTTTATTACCGCCACCTCACTACCACCTCACCGTCATCTCACACAAGGGCTTTAAAGTCCTCTTCTTTAACTTGAAGAGTGTGGGATAAAGCCCCCTAATACCTATAGCGCCCCTTATCTTGACCAATCCCTCGTTCTTCGCCACAAAAGCTCGTTAATATGATGGAGCCCCTCCTATGACGCCCCCTCTTCACTTGCTCGGTATGGTTGTATAGCGCCTAAGCAGGGGCGGACTTACCCCTAGCCCAAGGTGGGCGGGCGCACCCCCGGGAAAAAAAAATTTAGTGCTATTTTCTGTTGAAAATCTCATCCGCACCCCTTTGATTTTTTCGTCCGCACCCCTTGGAATTTTTTCGTCCACACACCTTAGGTAAAAAATGTTATCGATTTATATTTTAAATTTTTTTAGTAAACTCTAATTAAAAAAACTACCTAAATTATAGAAACTTATACTACCCAACTTAACCCAAGTACCCAAATACCCAATACCTTAACCCACTATTTAATTAAACATAATTAGTCCACTAATTACTAGCCCATTAACCAAACTCAACCTAAATTCAAACTATAATAATTAAAATAAGCCCAATAGTCCCTTAGAATTCCTCCAGCCCTCCCTCTCTTGGGTCGTCTCCTGCCAGCGATCATCGAACATAACAGCAACCACAACAACACGTCATCAGTAGCCACGAACCACCACCGTCCGACACCAAAGGGTAACAAAATTCTTAAATAGGTTTGAAATTTCATGTGTTTTGACGTTGTTTATGGTTGTTTAGATGATTTTTAGGGTGATTATGTTGGTTAGATGATTTTTAGGGTGATTACACACGATTTCTAGGGTTGAAAATTAAAATTGAAACATTATGTTATGGAGCGATGAACTTATTGATCAATTTGTTTGTGATAGGAACCATGAGTAGGGACGTTATGGCGCGATTTCTTTTGTTTTACATGACCCGACCCGACACGACCCGATACAAACCAATTTTTTTACTTATATACCTAGGGGCCTAAAATTTTTAAAAATGTTCCGCACCCCCATGGAAAAATTCCTGGGTCCGCCACTGCGCCTAAGAACGCTATAGATGCTGATCTGGCCTGGGTGACGCCCCCACACCCTCCGCACTTACAAATTAAATTATAATAACGATTAGGTAACATTTCCATTTCATAATTATGTTTACTTTCCCGTTCTGATTTTTTTACATCGATTGATTGAGTAATCCCTACTTTATTTTATTTTATTTTATTAAAGTAAGAAGATGATTTCAACATCTATTATAAAATGATTATGAAACTTGAGAAACAAAGCAACATTTATTATGCTAAAGGTTATAGTAATTACTATTTAGTACTTAGCAATATGTTACAATGAAATAATTTTAATCGAGAAATTATATGAATATATTCGTGATTTTGCACCCATAAAAGAGAATGATGATCAATTCTTTATTAAAACATGATACAAACAAGAAGGTAGAATGTGTGTAATGTAACTCTTAATCCAGAAATCATAGAGATGGAGGTAAATATGTTCTTGACTTATCGGGTTCCCATTTAGGGTGTACAGTTAGGATGATTTACGTAAGTTGGTAACCCACAAATTTAGTAGAGATAGAGGGACGAAAATTATGATGTTATGGTTGGTGATTGTGTGTGTGTAACCCTTTAACCTCTCTAGTAATCTCCATTTATACACCTAAGGGGAAACCCTATGTTTATTCAGCAAGATTGATCACGTACATTAAATAATTACCAGTTAATAATATAGGAGAAATAAAGTTAATGATCATTTATTAATAAATGAAAATAATGATCATATAATATATTTAATATAAATATGTTCTTACAGAAATAGTCATGAGGTTTGTACAATAAATATCTGATAGATATATTCAATAGCATTGTAAAGGAGTTTGTGCAAGACATATTTGCTCTGGTGCTCTATGTTGAAATCGAGTTTGTGCAGCTTGTTGATTATCATGTTCCTTTACCGATTGCCATTTGTGTGTCAATGCTCATTTCTTTTTAATACTTTATTACAATTCATTTTCAATTTGAGGACATGAAACCTACCTGAGCATTGAGCATCAACAAAACGAAGTTTTTCAAACTCATTTAATGAGAGGTAATGGATGAGAGGTTGGTTTGTGGGAGCAAGAAATCATAACTCATCATTTAGTTTTTTGATTTTAAGTAAACAAATGGAGGAAAATACATATTACAATAAACTTTGTTGAATATAACACAACAAAATACATATTCCAACTATTGCGAATAATCTCTAGATAAAGTGGTAGAGGGCTTTTATTTCTCTTGAGAGATGTAGGTTCAACTCCACTCCCACTTGGTTCAAAGTGAGACACTGGTGGGCAATGAAGGGAGACCCAGGGAAACCTGGGTTGGATCCTTGAGCCAAACGGGTTTTACTGGTAATTTCTTTGTCGTGCCTATGGGCGGGTGGGTTACTGGGTTTTCCCCAGAACTGGTGGTGGATTCAGGTTACTCTCGGAGTACTCCGTTTGTCCAGTGGGTACCCCGAAAGTGCTCAGGATTGATTCTGTTGGCCGTTAAAAAAAACATATTCCAACTATCCTCTATATGTTTTCATCTTTTGGAAACGATTAGTGCAACATCATCCGTAACAACTCTTTTTTATAAGTTCAAATTACACAAGCATTCTAAAAATCTTCACCATGGTAGAAACTTGACTTTAAAATATTCATTGTTGAAAAACATCTCTCACTAGCAAAACCAACAAATGATGAAGCAAAGAAAAAGATGATGCTTCCTATTTCCACCATCACTCAACAAAACCATTCAGTTTAGCATTTTTTTCATTTTTTTTCGCAAAGTATCTTTGTATAAGTCAAATTGAAGCACAAGAGCAATTTGTTCCCATTTACCAAAATCATGTGGTAATCTGAAACAGTCTCATTTACTTTGATTTATCAAAGTTATAAATGAGTCATACGGGTTAAGATCGTGATGATTTGAAGCTTGTAAGACCATGTGTAGTGGAAGACACAAATAATGCCCTCATCTTTGGGTGTTTTGCGTCATATAGCAGTCCAGTCAGCAACGAGGCATTATGGAGCGTTATTCTAAAATTAGTGTAGTGGGGATGTGAGCATTATGGAGCATTATGTTAAAAGGGGTGTTAAATAATTAAATAAAAAAACCATCCAAAAAATTTTATTGGACAAACAAAGCCCATCCAACTTGCCATTGGCCAAAGAGATTGAACACCGGCGTGGAAAAAAGGAAACCTTGTGCATTTTTTTTTGAAAAAAAAACGCACAGGGGGCGGGTGTGCAGCGTTTTGGGGCCTTTTGTTTTGGGAAAAACACCCAAAGCCCCCCACTACAGGTGGTATAAGGATGAGTTGAGAACACAAACTACTGCTTCAAGTTGAGAATACAACCAACTACCTAACATCCCATTCTCCACATTACTAAACAATTTTATCAAGCTATTAAAATGGGGCGGATATCGGTAATTCTAGTATTATACCAATTATAAAAAGTGTGGCATACCCGACCTAATACACTGTTGGTACCCAATTACCCATTACTTCTCGAGTATCGGGTATACTTGTTAGTGTTTTATAATTACCCATATCTAAAGGTGCTGGTATCATCCCTAAGGTTTGCTCCAAACATCAGGTCATGTCCACCTTTAACACTCTTTGTCCTTGATGTTTCAAGTCTTAACATGTTTCATCCCCAATCCTAACGCCCATTAACATATCCGTTAATTACCTTCCATGTGCCCTCATGTTTCGTCATTTAAGCTAGATTAGGGAGTAAACTACAATTTTACAGTTTTCGTTCCTGAGGTTTGTTCTAAACACTAGGTTCCGTCCACCTTTAACACTCTCCGTCCCTGACGTTTCAAGTCTTAACACATTTCATCCTTGGTCCTAACATCTGTTAACTTGTTGTGTACTTCCGTCATTTCACCTAGATTAGGGATGAAAAGTGTATTAAAAAAACAAAACGTGTTTTGGCGTTAAGAGGTTTCGAACTTAGGTTCTTTTTATCCAAAGTAAGTGTGCCAACATTAAGCTAGGTGCCCTTTTGGTTTTAATTTTCCTTTTAATCATTTTAACCCTAGGTAACCAGTCATTTTCTTCCCCACATAAACCCTAGAAAGATATGGTAGGCTCCTCTAAAATTAGGGGTTTCTTAATATCGTTGGTAGTCAAACTAATCTTATCATTAATAAATGTAATGGAGGCTGTGATGGTGTAGTTTCTTAATCTGCGCCCTAGATGCAACGAGAGCATACTTTCAAATCTTAGATACGAATCATGCCCACAAAATTACGGTGTTTTATGTGACTTAATAACATATCAGTCGAATTCAAACTTAGGTGTGAGAATGTGCGTATTATGTATATGTGAATATATACAAATAGATAAAGGTTTAAGCATACCTTAGTGCGTATACTGCCGATTGAACGAGAAATAGGTTATCACAATATATTAATTTCATTATGAATTGTGATATTAGTGGTTGATTTAGTGGTATAGGGTTTATGCCTTGCGGATTTATGGTGGTGAACTAATTTTTGTGGGGATGAAAATGAATGGTTACCTGGGGTTAAAATGATTTAATTAACAGAGAAGTTAATGGGCGTTAGGACCAGGGGATAAAATGTGTTAAGACTTGAAACACCAGGGATGAAGAGTTTTAAAGGTGGATGGAACATGATGTTTGCAGCACACATTAGGGACGAAAACTGTAGTTTACCCCTGATCTAGCTAAAATGATGAAATTACCCCTCACATGAGGGGCATGTGGGGGGTAATTAACAGAGAAGTTAATTGAGGTTAGGACCAGAGAAGAAATGTGTTAAGACTTGAAACATGAGTGTTAAAGGTGGATGGAACATGATGTTCAGATCAAACCATAGGACGAAAACTGCAGTTTACTTTATCTAAAATGATGAATGTGATCATTATGGTATCACTTCATTTTTATATTTAAAAGCTATCGTATTTCAACTAAGTTGATATATAAACGTATTCTTTTATATACGTTTTTCCTTTTTACATTTTGATTTGAAATTATGCTTCCAAAGTTATACTTTTGCCATTCATCCCCTAAAGGTCGCACAACCATCTTGGTCTTTCTTCGTGCTTACACCCATCAGCAATGTTGTTGTTCAAAACTCTCTCTATCTCAATATTTTCATTGACAACCCTTTGTTTCTCTTTTTACCTTTTCGAGTATATTGCAGTTTTGGTCCCTGTGATTTATAATAAATTGCTATATTTTACAAACATGAAAAGTCTTGCAAATTAAACACCAACATTTCAATTTATTGCAATTTCAGTTCACATGACTAATTTCACACCCGCAAAATCACAGTTAGGCATAACGACATGTATTTTCATTGCACAAAGGAAGTACTAAGACTTCTAGAAAGTTGAACGCCTTCTAAGGTAATCAATCCTCAAAGGATTCTCCTATTCCAACCGTGTCGTAGCCAAATAAGACCTGAGAAAATCATGCTAATAAGTCATCATAAAGTTGGTGAGTTCATAGTTTGTTTGTAAAAGACTTGAGTTAAATCTTTTTGAGAACCGGTTTTGTGACATTTGTGCTTGTAATCATTGTACAAACTCTGAATAGTTTAATTATCAATAAAACAATGTGATTTGATCCCAATGTTTGTTTATTTATGTTTGACATTTTGCTCGTTTTGATTTTTGTTTGATTTCAAACTCTAAATCGCTTTCTGGAAAGTTATACGCAAACTGATGCGTAAATGTAATCAGTTTAACGCGAAAAACACTCTGGGACATCAACATAAGCTTAAAATACCTTAAATAACCTTTACATAACTTAGAAATAAGTTTTGAAGGGTTTGGTATGGCAAAAACAAGTTTATTCGATCGCAGGGACTATTTGCGACAAACTGCAAAAGTCTGCCGTTTCGTATGGTAATGTACATTCTGGAACTTGATCATAAGCTAAACATACCCTAAATATCCTTCACATAGCTTATAAATAGGCTTTGAGGGGTTCGTTATGCAAAAATATGCTTATTTGATCAAACAGGGACTAAAAGCGTCAAAAAGTGCATAAGTTTGCATTTACGCGCATATCTTACGTTCTGATATATCCGGACATCCAAAAATTTTTGTAATCATTAACATATTTTATTTTGGTGATAGGAATGTAAAAATTCCATTCATCGCGTAATTTGGATCGTTTTTCGCGTCCGTTCGTGTTTCGTCGTAATTAACCTAATAACGTGACCGTACGACCAAACGAACCGACATCCGAGATGTTTTTAAGCATATTTCATGTTTCCTATACTTTGACATCATTATAGAGCCTTGAAAATGGGTTAACGGGGCTTAAACGCATCGAAAATCAACTTTATAGCATGCAGGGACCTGTTCTGCCAAAATATGAAACTTTTGCAAAAACAGGCTCCCTCATGCCACGCGCCAGACCCAGGTGCTCCTGGCGTGTGGCGGGACAGCGCCATTTTCCAGAATTACCAGTTTTCAGCAATCAGCTGCTGAATCATGGTTTTAATCCTTGGTTTTTGAATACCATGAGCTGGTTTGTGTGTTTTGCAAGGTGCCCAATCATTGTTTAACAAGTGTAGGGTCATGATCAAGCTTCATAACATATGAAATGATCCTATGGCTTCATGATTCCTATAAATACCTTGGGTTTTTCCATCTTGTGCCTTGCTCATTTGCATTTTATGCTCTCATCTGCTCATTAAAGCTATCCCTCTGGTTGAAGGCTTCAATCTTTAGTATTCTTTATTCTTAATTCAAGCTTGGACCCTATGCAAGTCTCCTTCATGCTTGATTATGCATTTCAAGCATGAAAGTCAAACAGTGTTTGACTTTCTGCTTTGACCATGAATTGGTCAACACAAAGTTCGTTTGAACTTTGCAACATGAGCGTAATCACCATGGTTATAGTCCCTTGTGACTATACCTATTGATTACCACGTTGATTAGGCGTAGTGACGAGTCAAATTTTCGGTCAAAATACATATTTATGCGTATTTTACAATGAAGCTATTTTCGGGTATCAAAACCCTTTGTTTTGATATCGAACTTGTTTTCTAACTTAGTTAAACATGTTTTAACATGTTTAACTCGTCACTTTTAGTCTAGTGCTTATATAGGGTCGTAAGATAAGCGGTCTAAACAACCGCTTAGACTTTCGAACCCGACCCGTTTGGTCGATCATTAGGATCCGACCAAACATATTTTGTGACCATAGTTATATAGGGAATAACCTTCCGAGGTTATACCTTATGGTCACTTCGTTTAGTTAGTTGTATGATAGGTAGTTTATATGCCTTAGGAAAATGACCAAAATGCCCTTTTTTGCGCATAATTCCATTTTAAGCATATATAACTTAAATTTTGTCGCTTAAACTGATTATGCAACATATTTAAACATGTTAGGGCATATAATACTTGTCATAGGACTAGTTAGGCTACTCGTTTGCGCTTTTGTGCAAATGACACGTTAAAGTAGCGTAAACTACCTTAACGAGTGGTAACAGGTCATAAGCACTTAGGATAGGTTCCGACTTAGAATATAGGCCTTGTTAAACCATATTATATGAGTTCCAACACTCATTTTGTTTACGATACCTCATTTTATCTGATCTTCCGATTTAGGTCCGGTTTATTAATGTAATTACCTATATTAGGCGCCGATTGATTCCATGATCTTTCAAGTGTTACTTGGTTGTTATTTTAAGACTACTACGCAATATCAAGTGAGTACATAGTCCCCTCTATTACTGTTTTCAAATACTTTGGGGTGATTCACATGTGCCTACTTGTTACTTTCGTGCTTTTCGTGCTTTCGTGACATATAATTGCTATGTTCATTAGTACGCATATAGTACATGATTTCCATTAACCTTTGCTATGTATGTTTACTTAGCATGCTAGCACATTGATTTCATAAACACTTTGTTGCATATGTTTACTCAGCATATGGACACATTGATTTACATTACATTCTGCTATGTATGTTTACTGAGCATGCTAGCACATTGATTTACATGACATTTCTGCTTCGTATGTTTACTTAGCATACTTAGTACATTATTTTCACATAACATGCTTACATTTGGTTTGTTTACGAAACTAAAATACGTTCATTAACACTGATCATGCCGCCCAGTAGTATGTAGTGGTACCATAGGAATTGACAACTCCCATTCCTGGAATCCTAGGTTTGTTTGGACGTAAGGAATGACAGAATCCAAAAACAATTTTTAATAAACCTTTGATTTGTTTAAATGTTTATCCTAGAGTCTCAAAGCTTGAATGTATGCGTTTAACATTACCACATAAATGTTTGTATCAGTAAAGCATTGATTTTGCAAAACATAACTTTTGACTTAAACTATGATTTATTTCAAATACATTGTTTTGTACATTTTACCTATGGGGTTGAGTAAATAATTTTTATTCACCATACATAACATTTGATTACACATTGACATTATACATATGCTTTGAGTAGATACTTTTTACTTGCTATACATAACATTTGATTATACAAGACATGATTTACATTTAACATTGGACGTTGTTTACACATAAACATTTTGACATTGGTATAAACAAGACATTTTGGTGGTTATTGATAAGTGATTTACGTAACGAGGTGTGTGTAATATGATAAAAGCATGGTGGATACGCAGCTGGTACTTCCTATATATAAGTGTTTTTATGATATTGCATATCGTAGCGTTATCTAAATCATTTCAACAAAGACATGATACATTTTACACAAACGACAGATTTTCACAAGACATTGGTTTACAAACAACATATTGTATACAAACTCATTTTACTTGGTTATTCAGTTAACTATACACTTTTCTTTAATATCATTTGAATTTCATATCGATTTTTGTATGATTTATAAAAGAAAACTTTTTACAAGATTCATGACTAACTTTTTGTTAAACATTTCTTTTAACTTACAAGTTATGAATCCTGCTTCAACAAAACCTATGTATCTCACGGGCATTTTTATGCTGACGTACCTATTTTCACATGTGTTTTCAGGAGCTAATGCATAAGGTGGATCATGACACCCTTAGGCGGACTCGGGCCTTAGTGACAATAAAAGATGCAAGACTAGTTTAATTTATGTTATGTTTTCTTTGTTTTAAGACAATGTAATCAAAGTTAATAAATAAAACTAAACTTCAAATACCATGGTTGTGAAACAATAATTCTGTCGCTCCACTCCCCGAGGTTTCCACCGCGGTTTGTTGTTTTACGCGGTCGGGGTGTGACAGGTTTAGATATTACTGCGAAAACATAATAAACCATTTTCTTTGGAATGTTATTTGAAAACATTGTAGATGTAAAAACTTGTGTAACTGTCATTGCCCGTGTAAGACAAGACAACATGCCCGCATGAGCCTATAACCAACCTCAAGCTAGTGGGTGCCTCGCCATATCGTGACTCAAGACGATAGACTAGCAGTCAGTTATAGTTCTGAAATGTAGCGATGACTTCACTGTACAGCTGTGTCATTTTTGCCAAGTACTCTACGGCCCTTATTGTTAAGTAGAGGACAATCCAGTCCCTATGTTTGTATGTAGGACAATCCAGTCCCTAAGTTCATGTGTAGGACAATTCAGTCCCTATGTTTATATGTAGGATAACCCAGTCCCTATGCTTGTATGTAGGACAATCCAGTCCCTAATTGTAACTAGAATAATCCTGTAACTAGCCTGTAACTCATGCATGTTTTGAAAAACGCATATGTTTTTGTACAACCGGTGTGTTTTGGCATACAGCTTTTCGTAAACCATTTATGTTACTTGGAACTCGTTTGTAACATGGTTTAGAAATATATAATTTTCGTTCATTGAAATCTTGTATGCTTTTACAAAACTTGCATGTCTTTTCCCCCGAAAACATTTATAAAAATGTAAAACTATAAAAAGTGCGGGTTATGAACTCACCTTGATGTTCATGTGTAAGATAAACTGACTTGAATCATAAGCTCTATATGTGTATGCTAATACTAAGGCATCCCTAGCAAATAGCAAAAAGATAAGTTTCTATCAGAGGGGATACGGTTATAATGTTCGTCACCGAGCTCTACCGAATCGTTAACCAAAAGAATCTATGGAAGTGTTGTTAACTTGATTTGAAACAATAACGCTATAGTTGTTTCATCCATTTATAGTCGTGAGAAATACGAAGTCTTGGGAGCAACTTAGTTTCCAAGAGATTAAGGATAGATATAGTTGTTTAATCCATTTCTAAGGGCCTAATTAGGTTAAGCTGAGTCTAAAACATCAGTTATTATTGTCTTAATGTTTGTTATGTGTGTAATTATAAACCAAAAATTACCGGTTGTTATAACTAACTCCATCCACTTTGTTGCAAATTACACCCATCTTCATTTGAGATGTAATTTTACTAAATTGCCCATCACATGTTGGCATGTAAGCTGTACTTAACATCAAAGTCAATGAACTTAGTTATGTGGACTAAAATCGCAATAAATTGAAACGTGTGTAAATTACTTTTCATATTTGTAAAATGCAATGATTTACTATAAATCACAGGGACCAAAACAACAATTTACTCTTTTTTCCAAAAGCTTCTATTTATACTATATGAACAACTCATAATTCTCTAACTTGACAACTAAATACGTACGGATGATTAACATCAAGTGATCTTAAAGAACTTGAACCACACTTAACATCAACTGGATATTGTTCAATTGAATTCACTTCAGTTATCCAATTGAACTTGATAAGCAAACTAAAAACCGAATTTACAACTCAGATACAATTAGAAACCGAACTTAAAATCAAATTCACAATTCCATCAAGTTTATTTTGATTACAAATACAATTCAGTTTCCAAGTTTTTTAGATTTTCAACTTTTTACACCCTTACAACTCTACCCTATATTATATTACTAGCAGGATGCCCGTGCGATGCGGCGGAAGCAACACATCGCATTGCGATACTCATTTTGTTAGTTTTCTTATTCATATAATATTTATTGTAGCATCATTGTGATAGATATACATCAAAAGCGAAGTAATCGGGTAATCCATTTCATTGTGTTGGGCATGGTTCGGTCGGTTAAGTCATTATCCTCAGCCGAAGCCGAAACCCAAGTCATCGATTAGTTTATTTTATTAACCAACCGGTTTTCGGTTAATTACTTTGATTTATTCGGTTAGATTAACGGTTTTGGTTTGGTTCATTTAATTAAAGTTAATAGCAAAAACCAACCTTGGACTAAAACTTTTGCTAAGAAATATATGAAATTGAGGTATAAATACATGGAATGAAATTATAAATATATGAAATGGAGATATAAACTATGAAATATATGAATTGGAGGTATAAAAGCTAGAAATATATGAAAATATGAATGATTCAGTTTGTCACACCCCAACCGATGGCGGAAATATCGGGGCGCGGCGCTAGGCGAACCAGATTGCTCAAGAAAATCCATAACAACTACTAAATAACAATATTCAAAAGGTTCATTATCCCATACCAACAAACAAATATTTCACAAACAGTCATCACAGAGTTCAAATCTCTTAAACAAAACCAATCCGACAACCTAGATTTTATTTGCGGGTTTCTAGACTTCCTAATCCATTGCAGAAAACAGACCATCAACCTGTCACATACGTTAAAATAAAAGTCAATACATAAAGTAAAGATGAGTACACAAGTTTGCATAGATATAGTATAAAAAGCATTTACGCGTAACCAGCATGTAACACGTAATAGGCGATGCATGTAACTACCAACAATGATACAACCTAACCACGTGAGTGCGATGTAGAGTATGCGCGACACATGTTCACCAAAGTAAACACGTGAAGTAAAGTAATGTGATCCTTAGCAACCCCTGTCACAACGGGTGCTGAGTCCAAACTATAGTACTATCATTGCTAAAGGCGGCCTGGCATAACACTGTGTAAGCATAGTAACAAGCATTCAACAAATCACGTATAGCATGCGGGGGCGGTTAGCGTTTATATAGTGTTCGCGTTGTGTTGTGTGTTGTGTGTTTTAATAGAGAACATATGTAACACCCAAAAGTGTGTTAAATGAAAATGGGTTTGAGTATACTCACAGAGCATGTACTAATCAAGAAACACGATCCTCAATGGATTGAAGGGAGTGCCGAGCCAGCCTGCGTACGGGAACAGAAGCATAAGTCCTCCAAAGTGCTGAAACGGTCAAAAATCGGAGTGTCGGTGGGAAACAGAAGCTTCGTACGAAGCTGGTGCCTTCGTATGAAGGTGTGCTTTCGTACGAAGGTGAATCTTCGCACACGTGGGGCTTCTGTTGTCCAAAATTAAGTGTCTTCGCGTCTGTCTATGGAAAATCGAGTGTTCATCCCTCCAACCTTAAGCTATCGATTAATCTTTGAGCCGAAGAGGTCTTTGATTGTGTCACGGGTGGGAATCGGGCTGTGATGTGTAAAACCAGTGCCTTTGTATGAAGGCAGTGCCTCCGTACGAAGTTGGCTTCGCACAGAACAGTCCAGTTCACAAATGTGGCTGTTTTTGGCATTCGGTGCTGTGTTTTCGCTTAAATCGGATGTCTTTCCAAGTCCTTTTCAAGCTGGTGTCGGCATTACCTCGTTCCACTATTCAGTGAACGAAATACATGCCGTTTTAGAGTGAAAAATCAAGTTTAAACGGGTTTTAAGAGGTTTTTACTTAGATCTAACACTTGGGGAGTATGAAACCAATAGATTTCCAACTTGGGAAGCCGTAGCTAGTCCCAATACACTTGGTTAAGTGTAAATATACTGTAAAAGAAGAAGTTTTGATGAAAAAGATGGAGAGTTTTCATAAAAACATGAATTTATGAAGAAAAGAAGAAGTTTAAGTGAAAACATAAGAGTTTAGGTGAAAATGAAGTGATTCTTGTGGAAATCAAAGTGGAAAACGTTGTGTAATTGAATAAAACTGTTAAATCTTACTTGATAATGGTTGGACAACAGTTCCGCAGAGTTTCGGTATGAAATCAGTAAGTGAGAATGAAAGAGGAGGGGCTTGGGTATTTATAGAGGAGCTGGGTTCGAACAGGAAGCCTTCATTCGAAGTAGCTGCCTTCGTATGAGGCCAGCTGGCTTCGTTCGAATGTGCTGTTTCGTGCACCGAGTCCCTCGTTTCGCGTGTAGGATGCTCGTTTAATGTGTTTTGTTGCGTTAGTTAGTATTGGTACTTTAAGTATTTTAGTGTAACATCGTGTTTCGGGTCGTGTTGCATTTTAGTGTGATAAATCGAGTTGTGCGAGTAGCGTTGCGTTTGCTTGCATTAGCATTTGCGAGTAAACAATACACATAATAAGCACACACAAGTAAAGCATATAAGAACACATGGCATAACATTATTACTACTAATAACTACATTTGCGATTTAGCGTGTTAGTCGTGATAAGCGAATGCGAAGGCCGGAGTGGTGACCGAACAAACAAACACACTCGGTAATTTAAATAGCATAATTCTCTGTAATTCATGTTGCGTAAGCGTTTGCGAATATAAAGCATTTAAATGTATAACGGTGCGGTGTGATGAAAATGTATTACATAACCCTTTATTTATATCGAATCCCGGAATACAAGACGGTTACAAATCGAAGCAAAGGCAAACGAATAACAATCCGAAAAGTCGGGTTGTTATAACCTCCCCTACTTTAGGAAATTTTGTCCCGAAATTAGGGAGCAGGCGTCCCGAAAAGCAAACGGATAACAATCCGAGCGTCGAAGTTTCTTGGTCTCTCGATCCATGATTTCTTTAGGCTTTTCCACAAAGTGAAGAGTCTCATTTACTTGCAAATCTTCGAGGGGCACATGAAGATTCTCTTCAGCTAGGCATTTCTTGAGGTTCAAGACGTGGAAAGTCGGATGTACGTTGCTGAGTTCCTATAGTAATTTGAGTCGGTAGGCCACTTTGCCAATTCTTTCCAGAATCTTAAAGGGACCCACGTATCGTGGCGCTAGTTTCCTTTCTTGCCGAATCGGATCACCCCCTTCCAAGGTGAAACCTTTAGGAGTACGTGATCACCAACTTCGAACTCAAGGGGCTTGCGGCGTTTATCGACATAGCTCTTTTGACGACTCCGAGCTTTCAAGAGATTGTCTCGTATCTGGAGGATCTTGTCTGTCGTTTCTTGTATCAACTCAGGACCGATGATCTGTGCGTCTCCAATCTCGTGCCATACAATAGACGATCGACATTTTCTACCATATAATGCCTCAAAGGGTGCCATTTGAATAGTAGCGTGATAATTTTTATTGTACGAGAATTCTACTAAAGGTAAATGCGAATCCCAATTACCACCAAAATCTATAAGGCACAAACGAGGCATGTCTTCAAGTGTGCGAATCGTGCGCTCAAACTGACCGTCGGTCTGAGGATGGAATGCGATACTAAGATTAAGAGTCATACCGAGAGCGGATTGAAATGTCTCCCAGAGACGTGACCAAAAGGTGTTCGGGGGAGTTTTGTAATAAAATCCATGGGTATACTCTCCCATTTCCATATCGGGATCTCGGGTTATTCGAGTAAGCCAGAGGGCTGTCGATGTTCAGCCATAACTTTTGAACAAGTTGGACATTTCGAAACGTACAGCGCGATATCCTTTTTCATTCCCGGCCACCAATACCTGGAACGTAGGTCCTGGTACATCTTGTCGACACCGAGGTGAATGGAGGGATTCAGTCATCAATATCTCTTGGAGATTATGACGACTAGGAATCCAAATACGGTCGAGATAGTGATATAGACCGTTCGATTTGGTGATAAGCTGAGTTTTAGCACCACATCTCATTTCCTCTTTCAAGGTATTCTCAATGAAGCATGCATGCTGAGCGTCGCGAATTAGGGCTTCAAGATTATTCTGGGCTTGAAGGTCGCGAACGCTATATACAAAGCTTCGTCGACTGAGAGCATCGGCTACGACGTTTGCCTTGCCTGGATGGTAAAGTATCTCACAATCATAGTCATTGAGAAGTTCAACCCATCTGCGTTGGCGCATGTTTAGTTCTTTTGGCTCAAGATGTGTTGTAGGCTCTTATGGTTGGTGAAGATCGTACTAGAGACAAAAAAAACGGTTTTAGAACCGAAATCGGCAAAAAAACCGAAACCAGTTTTTTTAACCAGCTTTTTATAACCGGTTTTACAACCGAACCGAACCGCCTGTTGTAGACCGGTTAGGATTCTTGATTTGAAAAACCGGTTAATAACAGAAACCGGTTTAAAAAAAACGATTTTTTTTTTGTAAAAACCGGTTAAAAACCGATCCCAACCGGTTACACCGGTTATTGTTTTGGACTTGAAAACCCGGTTAGTAACCAAAACCGGTTATAGAAAAAACCGGTTTTGTTTTGGATGAAAAAACTGATTCGGTTAATAACCGAAACTAGTTTTTGAAAAAATCCGATTTGTACACCTCTAGACCGTACACTTGGTACCATAAAGGTAGTGTCGCCAAATCTTCAACGCAAAAACAACTGCACCGAGTTCGAGATCGTGGGTAGTATAGTTCTTCTCGTGGACCTTGAGTTATCGAGACGCATACCCGATAACCTTGTCTCGTTGCATGAGAACACGACCAAGACCTAGGTTAAAGGCATCACAATAAACAACGATATCGTCGTTTCCGTTTGGAAGTGTAAAGACATGAGTGTTGCAGAGCATATACTTGAGGGTCTGAAAGGCTTCCTCCTATTTGGACCCCAAACAAAAGGTTTGTCCTTCTGGGTTAAAGCGGTAAGTGGTACGGAAATTTTGGAGAAATCAGTGATGAATCGATGGTAATAACCCGCCAATCCGAGAAAAGAACAGAGTTCGGAAGGGTTCTTTGGCGTAATCCAGCTCCTTACTGCTTCGATCTTTGTGGGGTCGACGTGAATTCCTTGACTGTTGACGATGTGACCGAGGAATTGAACCTCCTCGAGCCAAAATTCACACTTGGAGAACTTGGCATAGAGGCGATTTCCTTGGAGAAGCTCGAGAACTAAACGAAGGTGTTGCGCATGTTCGGCTCTCGACCTCAAGTAGATAAGGATATCATCGATAAACACAATAACAAAGCGATCTAAGAAGGGTTTACACATACGGTTCATCAAATCCATAACGACCGCGGGTGCGTTTGTGAGACCAAAAGGCATGGCCACGAATTCGTAATGGCCACAACGGGCACGAAAAGTGGTTTTCGGGATGTCTTGCTCTTGAATATGTAATTGATGATAACCAGAACGTATATCGATCTTTGAGAAACACGTAGCGCCTTGGAGCTGATCAAATAAGTCGTCGATTCGGGGTAGGGTTAGCGATTCTTGATAGTAAGCTTGTTGAGTTCCCTATAATCGATGCACATTCAGAACGATCCATCCTTCTTTTTTTCACAAAAAAGACAGGTGCGCCCCAAGGAGATGTGCTATGGCATATGAAGCCTTTATCAAGTAACTCCTGGAGTTGGCTAGAAAGTTCACGCATTTCGGACAGTGTGAGGCGATAAGGAGCTTTAGCGACAGGTGTAGCACCTGGAATGAGGTCAACACGAAAGTCGATATCGCGGGTAGGGGGTAGACCAGGTAAATCTTCAGGAAAGACATCAGGAAAATCACGAACCACAAGTACTTCTTCCATCGTCTTCTTTTCCTCCTCCGCTACTACAATATGGACTAAGAAAGCCAAGTATTCCTTGCGGAGATACTTGCTCGCTTGAATACACGACATAAGTTTCAATTCCTCCGGGGATACTTCGCCATAAACACATAGTTGGTCACCGTTTGAAAGAAAGAAACGAATCATCTTTTCGAAGCAAACAATTTCGGCACGATTTTCACGAAGAAAGTCCATGCCTACTATGACATCGAAACTACCAAGTTGCATAGGAATGAGATCGATCGGGAAGATGTGATTGTTGAGTTCGAGAGTACAATCACGGAGAACGGAGCTGACGGTGACGGTTCTTCCGGTGGAAACTTCTACGTTGAAGGTTGTTGGGAGATTAGCGCGTTTACGTTTTACAATCTTTTCGAATTCAAACGACACAAAACAGTTATCGGCTCCAGTATCAAACAAGCAAGAAGCATAAATACCGTTAACAAGGAACGTACCATTGACAACATTGTTATCAGTCTTCCGTAGGCTGCTTGCTGTGGCTGCTGTTGTTGCTGCTGCTACTGCTGAGGCTGTGGTTGTTGTTGCTGCTGTGGTGGTTATTGTTGCGGTTCTTGTTTCACAACACGGTCCGGGCATACATTAGCAAAATGATTTGGGTCACCACAAGTGTAGCAAGTTCGAGCATTAGCAACTGATGCAGGAGCTGCTGGGTTACCCTGAGGAGCTAGGAGTTGAGCTGGCGGTGCAGGAAGAGCTTGAGGAGCTTGTTGATGAGGGCCTGAGCGACAATGAGCAGTAAAGTGCCATAGATGTTGCAGTTTACACAGAAACGACAGTTGACCCCTATTCGATGATGATAGGTGCAAGTAGGACACAAAAGGTGAGTACCAGTGTACGCACGCTTAGCAGGTGGTGCGTTGGTAGTAGCAACTTGACGATTCTGGTTGTTGGGCGGTGCTGTGACGACCACATTGTTCTTGCTTGAGTTTCTCAGCTTGCAATTCTGACGAGAGGACTTTGAACCTTGATTTTATTTGCGGGTTTCTAGACTTAAACAAAACCAATCCGATAACCTAGATTTTATTTGCGGGTTTCTAGACTTCCTAATCCATTGCAGCAAACAGACCATCAACCTTGTTGGTGCATATGTCTGTCAACTTCATCTTGTATCGAGTCTTGTATTTAGAATGGATAGACCAGTGCTCGATAGGCTAGAAATCAGGGTTTTAGAGATGTTTGACCAGTTCGCACGAACTGGACAAAGCCAGTTCGTACGAAGTGCCACTTCGCACGAAGTGGTAGTGTCAGGTTAAAGCGAACTGGGAACTCTATATATAGTGAGCTTGGTCATTTCATTTGTAAGGTTGCTGATTTCAGAGCCGAGGTGCTGTCAAAGTGTCAACTAATCTGTAAAGCGTTCAAATCAATAAACAAGATAATTAAAGTGAATCTAAGCGTGAATCAATCTGTAATCAAGTCCGAATCATCGAATTCCGCCTTTGATTCTGATTAAAACTCTTCTGATCGACTTGTTTAGGTCGTACAACAATCCTACAAGTGGTATCAGAGCTCAGGAGGAAGAGTTCTTACCGATTCAGCTTGTTTTCACCGAAATTTCTGACTTCTACTCATTCTTCTTCACGATTTTTCAAAATTAACGGAGTTTTTACGGTTAAAATGGCTTGATTTTCACATATAATACGCGAAACATAGTTTTAACAAATCCTTGAAAGAATCAGACCTAAAATCGACCTAAAACGTGATCAAATTTGACAAAAACACATCAGATCGTTCGGAGATGTATCGGTTCGTGTGAATTAGAGTTCCAATTCATATGGATTGATCAGATTGTATCCCAGGTCGTGTTAAAGGTGCAGTTCGCTTGAAAAATTTATCAGTTCACACGAAGTGGACCTTCACTTCGCACGTATTGACCCCAGGCCGCTTGAAAGTGTCACCAGTTCGCACCAAAGTGTTCACTTCGCTTGTAATTCATCCACTTCACTTGAGAACTTGCCAGTTCATGTGAAAGTTACTTCCAGTTCGCTTGAAAGTGTTCAATTCGTTTGAAACTGGATCAGTTCGTTTGAGAAGTATACCAGGTCGTTTGAGTTTAAAGTTCAGGTCACACAAAGTGATTCTTTACCAGTTCGCTTGGAAAGATTCATCCAGTTCGTATCAAATCAGTTCGTTTGAGTCATTTTCAGTTCGCATCAAACCAGTTTGAAACATCCAGTATTCTAAAATGGGGGGTGATTTTCTGAACCCGTTTAGTGATGTTTTTGCTTACAGTAGTAGCACAGGAGAGAACACATCAGACAACACGAATACCTCAGCACCAAACCCAAACCATAGAAAAACCATTGCCGATTCTCCGAGTGTTGATAACGCCTATGGCACCTACAACATACCGCCCAAGCTAATGGCCATAGAGGAATACAACAGATGGGCAAGTAGGTTTCAAGAATGGTTGAAGGCATTTGCATACCTAAGTTGGAAGATTTTGAGAAATGGTTTTGACATCGGAAGAACTGACTATGAAAATTTAACTGATACTGCACAAGAATCTTTCATTGCAGAACAGAAATGCATCGCTTTTGTACATCAATCAGTGAGGGATGATATTATATCATTAATTGACTACAAAGATTCTAGAGATTTATGGGAGAAATTAAAGATGAAGTGTGTGGGTGGTGCAGAAATTATTAAAAACAAGAAAAAATTGTTGAAAAAGGAATTTGATCTGTTTGGGTGTATGAAAAATGAGTCTGTGTCAAAGATGATAGAAAGATTTGGTCACCTAAAGATGGAACTTGCAAGATATGGGATTACGTATACACAGGAAGAATTGGTTGATAAGTTGTTTGACTCACTGCCTGATGAGAAAGATTGGCAGTATTTTGCGCTAATGTTGAAGAATACAGTGAGTTCAACTGATTTAACAGTGGATTTGCTAATCGAAAGGTTGGAGAGTCATGAATTGGAAATTAGGAAGACGAACAAAGTCAACAACTCCTCGTATCAACAAAATGTTGATTTATATTATTGGGGAAGCAGGATTCCAAAAACTGTGTCACCAAAGACTGCATTCTCAGCAGAAAATTCAAACATGTCAAATCAAGAAAGTCAAAACAACAGTTCTACTTCAAGCATCATGGAGGATCAACTTCAACTGCTCCAAATCAACAGAAAAACATGTTCCAGTGCAATATTGCTGTAAACCTCAACAATGCACAAAACTTCTGCGAAGAAGCAGCCAAGCAGCAAATGGTGTTTTTGGCATCCATCTTGGAATCATATGAGAGCCTTGTTGCTGGAAAGATCGGAAACACCAACCTCACCAAAGAAGATTATGATCAAATCAACCCCGAAGAAATGGAGTTGATTGCATTAGATGGTGTTTGGCGAGTGCGGTCAGAAGGGCTCAGAGATTCATGAAGATAACAGGCAGACACTCCATTGGTGGACCTTTAACCAAATTAGGATTTGATAAATCAAAGGTTACATGTTTTAAGTGCAAACAAAAGGGGCACTTTAAACGAGAATGTCGAAATGCAACTGCTGATGAAACGGCCAACCCATTCCATGAGGACTATTATAAAAGAGCCATCTATCATCAGAACAAAGCCGAACCTCCTCGAATGAAACAGATAGAAGAAAATCCAAAAGAAAAGTCGAGAGCATTAGCTGTTATCCATGATGATGAGGGATTTGATTGGAGTGATTTGTTACCAGAAGAGGATGCAGTGGGTTATGCCTTCATGGCAAAAATCGTTCCTTTCAAAGATACCCGAACAGAAGAGGTAAAATATGTCAACAGGAAGATGTTAGCCCAAGGCATGAAAGATAAAATCTATCGAACATGGAAAGAGGCAAAGAGTGCAAAAAGATGGGATGCTGATCAGGAATGCTATTTGGATCCAAATGGAAACATAGCTGTTGAACCATCATAAATCAGTGTTGAAACTCTCATCGAGCAAATAGCAGAAGAGGAAGAAGCAAGACAGAGAATGTGGTGGGCAAGTGAAGAAGAAGAGAAAGAAAAGGAACTACAGTTGAAAAAGGTTGATAATGGGATAATCGACACGACGAAAGAGTTCACAGCAGATAACCTAAAGAAAATGGCTGATAAAGTTCTTGCAGCGAAAGAGTTAGAGGTAGATCTAAGTCTGGAACTGAGTCAAAGAGCAAGGTCAGTTCTAATGATTCAACAAATGAGTCAGGTAAGACTGGTAAAGCCAAAATTGAAAGTGACTGCAAAAATTGCATGAAAGACTGCAAGGTTTGTAGCACACACGCTTACCTCAGTGGTAAAAAGATGAAGAACTGACAGAAAGAGTCAAAGAAGTTGAAAATCAGATCTTAAGTCGTGAAAAATTGGTAAAAGCTTCAAATGATCGAATAAAAGAATTAACTTATAAACTTGAAAAAAATAAAATTGACGTAGAACGAATCAGGAAAGAAAATGAAAAGTTAATTCATGAAAACCGTCAACTTTCAGAAAATTACGAGAATTTAAAAAGAACGATAAAAGATTCTGATGAAAGAAATGATAAAACAACCAAAGAAAATCTTCAACTGTCAGGAGTACTTTAGTCGAAAGAAAAGCAAATCAACCAACAGTTGGATGAGATTGCTAATCTGAAGCTTCAGTTTCAGGAAGCTAAGATTGAAAATGAACGTATCAATCTGAAACTCAACAGTTACAATTCCGCAAGTTTTGTTCTTCAACATATCGTTCCTAAACCAATTGGGAAGAATAAAGCTGGCTAAGATGTATATTCGGACGGAACTGGGGTTGGGTATCATCAGGTTCCACCACCAGTATTAAATAATTTTTCAAAGAAAAAGTCCGGGCTGGTTAACGATAATGCAACCAATGAGGTTAAACTTCCAGAATAAATCGACGTCACGTTCACTTCATCATCCGATGAAGACAGTGTGCAGTCCGAAGTTGTTAAAAGTATGGTAGAAAATGTTTTGAAATCTGAAAGTGATTCAGCTGAGGACGATGTTTTCTGAACAATTACATTCCGAAATCAACATCCAAAAACAACTTAAGTGAAGAACCTAACCTTGTGATGTACAAGATGTCGGGATCAGATAAGTGGTATTCGGATCTTGAATTTCCTTTGGAAAATGTGAATGTTGACAAATTGAAAAATGTGTTCAAGTTGGTTGAGATTGATGTGTCTGAGATTGAAGGATTGAAATGTTCCAAAAGGCAATTAAATTTTGAAAATGATAAAGCTTATTACAAAAAACCTGTTGTTCTACCACAATTTTCTAACAACAATCAAAATAGATGGTCGGGCGGATATCAGGGTGGTAAGAATTATCAAAGAAGGAACTTTCAAAACAAAAAAATTGCTGAGAAAAAGGTGTTTGTGAAAAGTTCAAGTTCAAGCTCACTTTCCAAGCAAGAATCTGAATTTTTTTCAAAATCAAATGAAGAGTTTTTTGAAAAGAAGGCCTCACAGTCTCAGACCGAAGGCACAAGTCGGGTAGTTGATACTCGTACATGCTTCAAGTGCAACAAAGTTGGACACATTGCATGAAAGTGCACCAACTTAAAACCTAAGTCTGAAGCTGTTGAGAGTCAGAAAAGGAAAGTTGATGCAAAAGGCAAAGCTCCAATGGTTGTTGAGAAGAAAGTTTTGAAAAATGCAAACACCAAATTCAAAACCGAACCCGTAAAGAAGTTGGTAACTAAAAATGACAGTCATCTTCTACCACACCATTCTCAACAAGCATGGAAGCCAAAATCTGTTGAAAATAAAGCAAGTTCTCCAAAACCAAAGGTTTCAGAGTCTGCAAAACAATCATCTTCTACCACACCGGTAAAGATGCATGTTCCTTTGGATTACTATGAGAAACTTGAAAAACAAACTTCTACCCCACCAGGGAAGAAGTACGTTTCAAAAAAAGACCAACCATCTGGTCAACCTCAAAAAGATGAATTTTTCTTATACAAAGAGGTTGAGGTTGGGACTGAAGAAAGTTTAAAGATGAATGACAAAAATTTCCCACCATTGTATACCAAAACCACAATTCTAAACGTCAAGCTACCTGAGTCGAAAGAGGCTTGGGAAGCTTCAAAATCTCACTAAAATATTTGTAATATGTGCAGGAGCTTCCGAGATCCATCTCACGCTGGATTATGGATAGTGGAGCTTCTCGGCACATGACGGGGAAGAAAACCCTACTGTACGATGTTCGAGGGTTTAATGGAGGATATGTGGGATTTGCAGGAAATCAAGGTGGTCGTATAGTTGGTGAAGGAACTCTATCTAATGGTATTGTCACGTTTGAAAGAGTAAACTACATCGCTGAGCTTGAAAACAATCTTCTGAGCATCTCTCAGATCTGTGACCGCATGTATACAATGCACTTTACAGATAAGGAATGTTTTATTCTGAAACCAGGGTTTGTTGTCCCCGAAGAATGGGTTATCATGAGAGCTCCAATAGTCGACGATCTGTACGTGTTGGACATGAGTGTAGCAACTACTACAACGGGTCAGGCTCACTGCTTCATGTCAAGAGCAACGGAAAAAGAATCGCAATTGTGGCATCGAAAGATGGGCCACATTCACCTGCGAAAAATGAAGCATTTGGTGCACAATTAATTAGTAACTGGTGTTCATCTGAAAGGTTTCCATCTAGAAGGGGAGTGCATTAGTTGCATCAAAGGCAAGCAAAGAAAGAAATCACACCCTCAAAAGAAGGTTAACTCAGTCTCGAGACCGTTAGAGAGACTTCATATGGATCTTTTTGGTCCGGTGAATGTCAAAAGCATAACTAGTGATCTCTACTGTCTAGTAGTAACAGATGACTACTCGAGATTTTCATGGGTAACATTTCTGAAGACAAAAGATGAAACATTTGGGAGTTTGATAACAATGTTCAGAAAGATTGAAAACTTGTACCAAACTCGTGTTAGAAGAATAAGAAGTGACAACGGTACAGAGTTTAAGAACAGCAAAATGGAAGTATATTGTGATGAAAGAGGTATACTGCATGAATTTAGCGTGCCTTATACTCCGCAGCAAAACGGAGTAGCAGAAAGAAAGAATAGGACGCTGATTGAAACGGCCAGGACAATGCTTGCTGATTCAAAGCTACCTGTCAATTTCTGGGCAGAAGCAGTGTCAGCCGCTTGCTATACGCTCAACCGGGTTCTTACAGTGAAGAAATTCAACAAGACGTGTTTCGAGCTGGTTGACAACCGCAAATCGAACCTCAAGTATTTGGAACCATTTGGGTCTCCCTGCACAGTTCTAGAACCTTATGGTAAATTTGGTCCAAAGAGCATCGAAGGAATATTCGTGGGTTACACAAGTCCACTGAAACGAGTCTTTGTTCCAAGCTTAAAGCGGATCATCGAAGCACATAATGTTGAGTGCCAAGGTTATATAATGCCACCTCAGAATCCAGGAGACTCATGGCGCTTCAATTATGACACTCTGTGGGACTCATTCGACATGGAGGAAGAACCAGATTTCTTTGACGAGTTGGATATTCTAAGAGAATATGAATCATCATAAGAAAGGTTCCCAGCTGAGTCTTCTAGACGTCAATATCAAACTTCCAATGACGATGAAGCTGGTCTAAGCAATGCTGGAGAACATGATGATATTCAGCAAACTCCATCATCTTTAGAACATGAACATGCTCCTGACAATCAGACGACGGTCAACGATAATCTAGAATCTGATGATAGGCCAATATTTGATCGTGGTGACTCAGAGTCTGAGGGGGAGCAAATCTAGATTTCAAATCAAACAATTCCAGTCAGCTATCAAGGTGCAAATCAGAATGTCACAAATTTGGAAGGCGAGGTAGATGTTCCAGGCGAGGTGATGCCAAGAACTCTTTCGTACCATCCAGAGAAGCTGATTATTGGAGAGTTGCAATCAGGCATCCGCACCAGACGACAAATTGACCAAGGCCTTACTTGTTTTTATTCTACAGTTGCTCCGTTACAAACAGAGTTTTCACTTAGTTGTTTTATTTCGCAGATTGAGCCGAGAACATATAAGGAACCACTAACCGAATATTCTTGGGTCAACGCAATGCAGGAGGAGCTGAGTCAGTTTGAGAAGTTGGGAGTGTGGAAATTGGTAGACTTGCCTGATGGTCACAGGAAGATAAACACCAAGTGGATGCTTAAGTGCAAAAGATATGACCGAGGGGTTATTATTCGCAACAAAGCTCGACTCGTAGTCCAGGGCTTTAGTCAGCAGGAGGGTATAGATTTCACCAAAGTATATGGTCCCGTTGCTAGACTTGAAGCGATTAGAATCTGCCTAGCATTTGCATCTTGGAAAGGATTTAAAGTATTTCAGCTAGATGTTAAATCAGCTTTTCTCTACGGGAAGGTAAAAGAGGAGGTATATGTCGGACAGCCACCGGGCTTCACCGACCTAATCCACAAAGACAAGGTCTATTTGCTGGATAAAGCACTGTATGGTTTACCCCAGGCCCCGAGAGCCTGGTACGAGACATTGTCTCAACATATTCTTGCCAACAGTTTCATCCGAGGAAAAGTGTACGCCACGCTCTTCACCAAAGAAGTCGATGGACATCTTCTGATAGTTCAGATATACGTGGATGAAATCATATTTGGGTCAACAAATGAAGATCTGTGCAAAGATTTTGAAAGAGTTATGAAGCAAAAATTTGAAATGTCATCAATGGGTGAGATGAAATTCTTCTTGGGGCTTCAAGTTGATCAACTACCCAAGGGAATTTTCATACATCAGACGAAGAATGTTCATGATATCTTAGAGAAATTTGGGATGTCTGGGACTGCTCCAGCTTCCACCCTGTTAGCGACGAACCATGGGATAAACCCTGATCTCACCGAAGAAAAGGTGGATGAAACGATGTATCGTTCCATGATCGGATCGCTTATGTATTTGACAGCTTCAAGACCCGATATCATGTATCCAACCTGCCTCGCAGCACGGTTTCAGTCAAGCCCGAGAGCTTCGAATATGGTGATTGTGAAACGGATATTGCGCTACCTGAAAGGAACTCCATCACTGGGGTTGTGGTATCCAAAAGAAGGCGACTTTACGCTCGAAGGGTATTCTAATTCCGACTTCGGATGCTTCAAAGTTAACGCTAAGTCAACAACTGCGGGATGCCAGTTTTTCGGATCACGATTGGTCACCTGGCAATGTAAGAAACAGACCTCTGTCGCTTTATGCACATGTGAAGCTGAATATTTATCTGCTAGCAGCTGCTGCTCTCAGATCTTGTGGATCCAGCAACAGATGCGCAACTACGGTTTGCAATTTCTTAACATCCCTATCTTTGTTGATAATGAGGCAGCTATAAACATAACAAAAAATCTTGTTCATCACGCTAAAACGAAACACATTGAAATTCGTCATCACTTCATCCGAGATTGTTTCGAGAAGAAGTTGATACGAATTGAGAAAATCCACACTGACGAACAAAAAGCTGATTTACATACCAAAGCGTTTGATAAAACTCGTTTTCAATATCTTTTAAAACTGAACGGTATGAAGCTTTTATCGGTGTCGGAGGGGATTATTGGCATAGATGAAGGTACCACTGTAGATGATGTTGAAAAGCAATCTGCAATGGTTTGTCGATTTTTTACTTGTTTTGGTCTTTAGGGGGAGATAGGTTATACTTTCAGAAAATACAAAAACAATAAAAAATTCAAAAACCCAAAAACATGAAATATTTCAAAAATCCAAAAACAATAGAAAACCGAAAAAGAGCTTGTGTAAAAAGGGAAAATGATAGTACATCAGCTAGACAGTTGCAGTATGCTAAAGAAATGGAAAGTTTAAAAGTGTTAAGCAGTCTTGCTGATGATATGCCGATAGGTTTTTACACATTTAGTAATTTTGTTCGGGATATAAACCTAAATCATCAACTTACTTTTATGTGGGGAACATCTCTCGGATATATAGGTAACCCCTGAAATCCTGTTTGAAAGGCTCTATTTCTAACATACTAGGTCTTTGTACGTGATGATATCTGGGGTATTATACCAGGATTTCTGATTTTGCGGAAGCAATAGCCTAGTCCTCGTATAATACTCTGCACTGCTTTATTCTTAAAGCCCTCCCTTAGCATAAAAAATGATGAAACATTGAAAAATGCTAATCATGTGTTGTTGTAAAAGAAGATCCCCAAGAGGGACACACCTAAAGTCGAGCCATCATCTCTCTGATTGAACGGAAGTTCTAACCTGAGCTCTCATGGCCTCGCATTTACCTCTTACAGATATCATTAGTGTGCACTCACCTATAAGACTGAATATAGTAGTCTGGATACGGAAGTATATTTTGAGGTGGTACACGCGTATAAGTTAAGATCTTAAATCACTAAATTCGTATCCTGATCAGATTGAAATTTGTGTGAAAATTTAAGAGGATCAGTATGTCGGCAATCTAAGCGAATTGTTTAATTCTGAGTATGAAATCAAGCTTAACGGTACTAGTAACTTGTCGGTAGCCGATATGATTCCTTAACACACTCACCAAAAATATGTTTGTAAACAGTTTACATTTACTGCATTTCATTTCTGTTTAGCATTCTAGTCTAGAAACTTTATTCAAAATCCAAAAAGATTTTACATTTCTACTTTGTTTTATCGACAAACCAAAGTGGAAAGCTGATCTTCAGATTCGTAGTTTGTGACAAATGCAGGAAGTTTCTGAACTGGAAGATGGGTTGGGAGCTCATTATGATAAAACTTGAAAAATGAAATGACAACACAAGTTCATTAATTTGAAACTTGTAATTTTCAGAAAAATGTTTTGAAAAATGTTGAACAAAAGTCAGTTTTGCTTTGTCTCAGGTCAACCAAGGTCATTAAGTTGGACTTGGTAGGAAAATTAAGTACCCAGGGTCATTAACTTGGATCTGGATACTTAAGTGGATTATTAAAAACTGATATAAACAACAAAAGAAGTCAAAAAGTCAAGAGGTCAAAATGTAATACTGAGGAGAGTAAGAGAGAGATAGAAGAGTAAGAGAGAGAAAGAAGAGAAGAAAGAGATTGAGGATGCTTATAGTGTCAGATACTTTGGAGAGAGCGAGAAGACTGATCAAGACTGAAGACTTGTCATACTGAAAACTCGACACCAAAGACTTCGTCAACATCCAAGGGGGAGTCTGTTGGTGCATATGTTTGTCAACTTCATCTTGTATCGAGTCTTGTATTTAGATTGGATAGACTAGTGCTCGATAGGCTAGAAATCAGGGTTTTCGTGATGTTCGACCAGTTCGCACGAACTGGACAAAGCCAGTTCGTACGAAGTGCCACTTCGCACGAAGTGGTAGTGTCAGGTTCAAGCGAACTGGGAACTCTATATATAGTGAGCTTGGTCATTTCATTTGTAAGGTTGCTGATTTCAGAGCCGAGGTGCTGTCAAAGTGTCAACTGATTTGTAAAGCGTTCAAATCAATAAACAAGATAATTAAAGTGAATCTAAGCGTGAATCAAGCTGTAATCAAGTCCGAATCATCGAATTCTGCCTTTGATTCTGATTAAAACTCTTCTGATCGACTCATTTAGGTCGTACAACGATCCTACAAACCTATCACATATGTTAAAATAAAAGTCAATACATAAAGTAAAGGTGAGTACACAAGTTTGCATAGATATAGTATAAAAAGAGTTTACGCATAACTAGCATGTAACACGTAACGGGTGATGCATGTAACTACCAACAATGATACAACTAACCACGTGACTGCGATGTAGACTATGCGTAACACATGTTCACCAAAGTAAACACGTGAAGTAAAGTAATGTGATCCTTAGCAACCCCTGTCACAACAGGTGCTGAGTCCAAACTCCAAACTATAGTACTATCGTTGCTAAAGGCGGTCTGGCATAACACTGTGTAAGCATAGTAACAAGCATTCAACAAATCACGTATAACATGCGGGGGCGGTTAGCATTTATAAAGTGTTCGCGTTGTGTGTTGTGTTTTGATAGAGAACGTATGTAACACCCAAAAGTGCGTTACACGAAAATCGGTTCGAGTATACTCACAGAGCGTGTACTAATCAAGAAACACGATCCTCAATGGATTGAAGGGAGCGCCGGGCCAGCCTGCGTACGGGAACAGAAGCATAAGTCCTCCAAAGTGCTGAAACGGTCGAAAATCGAAGTGTCGGTGGGAAACAGAAGCATCGTACGAAGCTGGTGCCTTCGTACGAAGGTGGGTCTTCGCACACGTGGGGCTTCCGTTGTCCAAAATCGAGTGTCTTCGCGTCTTTCTTTGGAAAATCGAGTGTTCATCCCTCCAACCTTAAGCTATTGATTAATCTTAGAGTCGGAGAGGTCTTTGATTGTGTCACGGGTGGGAATCAGGCTGTGATGTGTAAAACCAGTGCCTTCGTACGAAGCTGGCTTCGCACAGAACAGTCCAGTTCACAAACGTGGCTGTTTTTGGCATTCGGTGATGTGTTTTCACCTAAATCAGATGTCTTTCCAAGTCCTTTTCAAGCTGGTGTCGACATTACCTCGTTCCATTATTCAGTGAACGAAATACATGCCGTTTAGGTCCATTTTAGAGTGAAAAATCAAATTTAAACAAGTTTTTAAGAGGTTTTTACTTAGATCTAACACTTGGTGAGTGTGAAACCAACAGATTTCTAACTTGGGAAGCCGTAACTAGTCCCAATACACTCGGTTAAGTGTAAATCTACTGTAAAAGAAGAAGTTTTGATGAAAAAGATGGAGAGTTTTTGTAAAAACAGGAATTTATGAAGAAAAGAAGAAGTTTAAGTGAAAAAGATGAAGTTTTAAGTGAAAACATAAGAGTTTAGGTGAAAACGAAGTGATTCTTGTAGAAATCAAAGTGGAAAACGTTGTGTAATTGAATAAAACTGTTAAATCTTACTTGGAAATGGTTAGACAACAATTCGGCAGAGTTTTGGTATGAAATCAGCAAGTGAGAATGAATGAGGAGGGGCTTGGGTATTTACAGAGGAGCTGGGTTCGAACAGGAAGCGTTCGTTCGAAGCAGCTGCCTTCGTACGAGGCCAGCTGGCTTCATTACTGTTTCGTGCACCGAGTCCCTCGTTTCACGTGTAGGATGCTTGTTTAATGTGTTTTGTTACGTTAGTTAGTATTGGTACTTAAAGTATTTTAGCGTAACTGTAGGATCGTTGTTGGACCCGAATGAGTCGATCAGAAGAGTCTTTTATCCGAATCAAAGGCGGAATCAATGAAACGGACGCTCAAAGTAATTATAATGTCTCTTGTGTTGATTTAACACTGATTACAACCTGAGAATAGTTTGGCAGCACTTCGTTACACAATCCTGATTCCGTGCCAAATGAACAAACAAGTGCACTATATATAGTAGAGCTAATTTCGCTCTTAATGACCAAATACCTTTCGGGCGAAATCAGAATCTTCTGATTTCGCTCCAAATGACCTTTGGTCATTTCAGGCGAAATCACATTCTTCTGATTTCGCTCCAAATGGTCTTGGACCATTATGAGCGAAATCACACTCTAATTTTCTAACAACTGTTTCTCGAACCTCGTGCACTGGTTTTCTAACCTATCCTATTACATGATACAAGACGAAGTCAATAGACGTAATGCACTAACAGACTCCCCCTCGGATATTGATGAAGTCTTCAGTGTCTAGTCTCTGTTATGACACCTCTTCAGTCTTGATCATTCTGCATTCTCACTCAGATTGTAACATTGAAAGCATCCTTCAAACTCTATTTTTTGATCAGCTTCACTCTTCGACTTTTCCACCAGGATCTCATCACTGGCTCTATTATCAACAGCTTCATCATAAGGCTCCCCCTTTCGTCAAGCTTCCGTGCTTTTAGGGATCGACACCTAGCTTTCCAGCTACAAGCTCCTCCTAACTTTCAGCTTGTCTTCAAACTCCCCTTAGACTCTGCTCTCGGGATCGTAGTCTGGACTTTTCCTGCAATCACTCATACACTTGATAAGTAACAACATTTTAAACTTCCAGATATCGTAATCTGACAAATCAAACCATTTAATAACTCCTCCTATCATCAAATTACAAATAATTTGCAATTTCAACAAACAGGATCGTAAACTGACTCTTTAACAGTATAAACATCCAAATCCCCCACAGTTAATCATCCAAGTCCAACTTAATGACCTTGGATATATAACAAACTGTTTTTGAATTTTTAACTTTTAAAATCAAGTTTCAAATTAATGAACTTGTTTTATTTTCAGAAACACAATCAGCTTCCTCAGATTTTGAAACTTCAGCATTTCAGACATCGGTTGTCGAAAAAATAAAGCAGAAATCAAAATCTTTTTGTATTTTCTGAAAATATAAAGCAATAAAGAAATATGTACAAACATATTTACATACAATATTTTTGTTTGAGTATGCGCCAGAGGATCATATCAGTTTTTGACAAGTCACTAGTACCGTTGAGCTTAATTACACATTAAGAATTAAACAATTCACTTAGATTGTCGATATAGTGATCCACTTAAATTTTCATACAAATTTCAACTGATTCAGGATACGAATTAGATGTTTTAAGAACTTAAACTCATTCATGTGTCCCACCTCTTGAATATACTCCCGTATCCAGAATCCCAATTATTCAGTCTTACAGGTGAGTATACCACAGATGATATCTGTAAGGGGTTAAATGCGAGGGCCGTGAGAGCTCAGGTCGATACTTCCGTATACGCAGAGAGATGACGGCTTCGACTTTTCGGTGTGTCCCCTTTAGAGGATCTTTTAATTACAACAGCACACGATTAGCATTTTGCAATGTTTCATCGTTTTTTATGCTGAGGGTGGTGCTATATTTCAAGCAAAGCAGAAAGTATTATTCGGGGACTAGGTCAGAACTTCCATTCAGCAGAAGTCCCGGAATAATACCCCAGATATCGCTGAGTATAAAGACCTAGTATCTCAGAATAAGGGACCTTTCAAACGAGATTTCAGGGGTTACCTATATATCCAAGTAGTGTTCCCCACGAAATAAGCACGTGTTCGAATTTAGGTTTATATCCCGAAAAAGTTTACTAAATGTACGAAAACCTATCGGCATATCATCAGTGAGACTGTTTAACGCTATTTAATCATTACAATTCTTTAGCATACTGTAACTGTCTACGGATGTACTATCATTTCCTCTTTTTACGCAAAAACTCAAATTTTGAATTTTATCATGTTTTTGGCTTTTCAAATTTTCTAATGTTTTTGTATTTTCTGACAAATTTTTCTCCCCCTTAAAATGCAAAATCATTAAAAAATTTGACAACACGATACTGATAGCTTTGTCTCGCCATCCATATTCTGCATCTTGTGAACTGGATTACACTAAAAACAGTAATTACCCCCATGATTTACAACACATTGATTTTTACAGTTTGAAAACCGTTTTTCAATCTGATGAAAGTAATCATGTTTGTTCAGCCGTGAGGGTTTCGGCGTATTCAATCAACACATTTTTTTTATGTACAGAACAACAAATAAACTCCCTGTTCAACCAAACCAGGGTCCAGCAACCTCTTCCTCCTCTCCAAGTGCCAGGCTGCTTCTGTTTTCATTCTCACAGTCTTTGGTTCCGATGAGCACCTGCACATTCAACAATCTGATCACTTGAAGAACGCAACCCAAGCCTGTTTAGACTCAGGTAGTTGAACATGAATCTTTCCAGGTAAAACTGGATAATTTCTTTCATTTTTCTCAAAAACATTATCAATTTTAATCTCAACTTTTTTTTCTTTTACCGAATTGACATTTTTCTTAATAGACCATGTTTGACCCGTCGGTGTTCCTCGTTTATAAAAATGTGATTCTTTTTGAACACTTTGTTTCTGAACAACATTTGGTTTCCAAAACTGTTGAGGTTTTGTCATATCAACTGATGTTTTCCAACTCTGCGTTGTTCTGAATCTGGGGGTGTGAGAATTCCAGGTCTGTCTTGAGTCAAACCTATTCAGGTTTAATTTCCAATTTTGATTTGAAGCAAACTTGTTTGTATTGTTCTTCCAAGTTTGTTTCAAATCAAATCTGATTGACCTTGGTTTCACATCCGCAGATTTCTGTTTTTCAACATCAACAGGCTTTGGATTTTGACACTTTCGTGCAACATGTCCAATCTGATCACATTTAAAACACACTTTCTTTGAAACATCCTTGGCCTGTTGTTGCTTCTTTTTCTTAGCATCAAACTCCTCATTAGACTGTTGCCTGATTTGAGTTTTTCCTCTTCTGCTAAACTTTTTCCTTGAACAAAATTTGTTTTTGCCTGAACATTTTGTGTTTCATGTTTCTTCCAATTTTGTTTCTTTTTATAGCCCAAACCAGCCTTCATGTTTTTCTTCTTAAAACCAGGTTTGTTATAAAAAGATTTATGGCCTTTACCAGCAAACTTTGGAATCTCAGACTTTTCAATCTCAACCATTTTGAAAACTTTATCGACCTTTTCTGAAATCACATTCTGAATCGGGAATACAACATCTAAGAATAATTTGTCTGATCCAATCATGGTATAAACCAATCCCTTTGAATCATCATTCAAGTTTTTCTCGGATTTTGTGTTTTTCAGATAACCATCATGAAAATTACCTTCATCTTCATCCTGTGATTCAGACTTACCTTTTGTAGACTCATCTTTCAAAACGCTTTCAACAACCTTACTTACCACCTCTGAATCATTAGCATCATCAGATTTGGAGTAAGTCACATCGATACTTTCAGGTAACCGGTCAGCTGTGTTCAAACCCTTTGCCACCTTTTCCTCATCATAAAAAGTATAATTGTTTCTCAATGGTGGTGGTACCTGATGAAATTTTGAACCAATACCCTTTTTGTTCTTGTCAGTATCTTTGTCATCTGGTGTGATGTTGAAAATGTGTTCGAGAATGTACGAAGAGTTATGATAACTTTGAAGTTTGGTTACAACCTTTTCCTTTTCAGCCAAGACTTGTTTAAGATTAGCAATTTCATCAACACATTTGTTCAATTCAAGTTGCTTTTCTTTAAACTTTCTTTCATACATTTCTTTAGTAACTAAAGTTTCAGACAATCTTTGATCAAAACTTTTGACTTGGCTCTTCAAAGTATCATAAGCTTCTTGTACTCTCTGACTCGACCACTTTAAAGAATCATACTGTTTTTGTAAATCTTGAAATTTAGATTCTTTTTCAACACAATCAACACATTTAGCAGTACATTTTTCTTTCAGGATCTTATTTTCTTCTTCAAGACCATGACATTTCTGTGTTAGCTTTTCAACCCTTAGTTTCAAAATTTCCTCTGTTTCAACCATTTCTTTACATTTCATTTTGAAAACATTTTCAAGTTTGTTTGTTTCAACTTCTTTTGTTTTCATCAATTCATCTTTTTCAGTACAAGCTCTACATGTTTCCATGCATTTCTTGTATTTTTCAGTTGATTTTAAGATTTTAGAATCAGAATTTACCTCAGTGATTGGCACCTTGGTGTTTTCAGCTGTCTCTTTTTGTTTCAGCTCTTGTTTCTTCTTGTCATCAGCACCATCATCATTAACAGACTTCAAATTCTCAATCTTTTCTTTAATCTCTTTCAGCACCGGTTCTTCTTTCTTCTTCTGTCCTTCTTCAGCTTTCTGTTCCTCTTCAGCAGCAAGCTTTGCGACAGTCTTCACTTCTTCAATCATCTTCTTCAATTCTTCTTCTTTTCTCTTCTTCATTTCTACCACCTTCGGTAGACTTGCTTCACAAACTTCTCTTATCTTGCTTTCCAAATCTGGCAGATATGTTTTATCCGATAACCTTCTTGTGTTGAAAGTAGCCTGTCTTGGAAGCAAATTTGTTACAGCTTCGAAATCCACTTTTAATGGGTCAACAACTGGATTACCCCGTGGATCCATGTAACATTCCAAATCATCATTCCATCTTTTTGCTCTCTAGGCTTCTATGAATGGTTCTTTTAATTTTCCAATTTCCCATCTTGCATAATCTGCTTTCCACCATCTATCAGAATCAGCATCAGCTACAAATGCATATCCAAAAACATCTTCTTCAGGGTAAACTTGACTCCAGTCGTAACCTTCATCGTTATGAATAACAGCAAGAGCCCTTGATTTTTCTTCAGGCTGCTTCAATCTTGGAGGCTCAGACTTGTTCTGATGATAAATTGCTTTCTTGTAATAATCTTCTTTGAACGGGTTTTCAGAATCATCAGCATAATCATTTCTGCACTCGCGCTTAAAGTGACCTTTCTGTTTACATTTGAAACATGTCACCTTTGATTTATCAAATCCCAGTTTGGTAGATGGTCCACCAACTGACTTCCTCCCCGTGATCTCCATGAACCGCTGTGCCTTACGAACCGCACTGGCGATGCACCATCTTATATCAATCAGTTCCATCTCCTCGGGGTCTATTTGATTGTAATCTTCTTTCGTCAAGTTGGTGTTGCCAATCTTCCCTACAACGAGGCTTTCATACGATTCAAATACAGATGCCAAGAAAACCATCTGTTGTTTCGCTGACTCTTCACTAAAATTCTGCCCATTCTTCAAATCCACTGCGATATTACATTGAATTAAATTCTTGGAAGCAGATTGACTTGAAGTGTTTGAAGAAGATCCACTGTGAAAACCACTGTGAAGACTTTCATTGTTCACTGAATTTGAGCTTTCTGCAGAAAAAGCTGTTCTTGGAGACCCAGCCTGTGGTAAATTTCCTCTGTAGTAAAGCTCTACATTCTGCTGATAAGCTGGATTGTTGACTTTAGATCTCTTTATATCCAACTCATGGCTTTCAAGCCTTTCAATCAGCAAATCCACTTTTAAATCTTCAGGCTTGATTGTATTTTTCAACATTAGAGCGAAGTATTGCCAATCTTGATCATTTGGCAATGAATCAAACAATTTATCCACCATCTCCTCTTCAGTATATGTGATTTCATGTCTGGCCAGCTCCATTTTCAGATGCCCAAATCTTTCGATCATTTTACAAACAGATTCATTTTTCATGCAACTGAAAAGATCAAACTCTTTACGCAACAATTTCTTTTTGTTTTTAACAATTTCATTACTTCCTACTATAACACCCCATGTTTTCGAATGTCAAAGTCAAAGTCAAAGTCCAAGTCAACTTTGACTGTTAATGTTCCTTTTTACTTTTTGTATTATGTGGAGTAAGTGTTGTCTAAATGAAATGATCGAATGATTAATCAATGCGACCGATTTACGACTGTGAATAGTAGGAAGTAACAATGCGATAAAGTTAATCAATGGATAATCAAGTAATCAAATCAATCATCGAATTCGAACTTCGAATTATGCGAATTTTGATATTGCTATATGTGTGTGTGTGCCTTATGTGTTACTTGTGCATGTTTACTTTATGTTTGTGTGGTATTCAATCGAATCAACCGAAACTCGAATCGAAACTCGAAAAGCAATCAAACTCAATCGAAACCGACATCGAAACGTGACTTATAGATGATTGTATGTTAGATATAGTAGTTGGGACTGAAAGTAATTTGACTAGGAACTCTATCGTATTCGTATCATCGTCCATTGACGTGATGTCGTGGTCACAATCAAATTTAATCCAATTACAACTAAGTAGCTAGTGGTAAGTGGGTATCGAACACAGGGAGTTTGTGGAATATATGTTATCTAAGTGTATATCTAACTTGACTAAATTAATCTAATTGCAAATAAAATAAATTCAAGAGTGGGTTTGATTGGTTGATTTTTAAAACTAAGATTAACTAATTAAATTGCAAAAGAAAAGTTTTGGTTGTAAACAATTAGAGACGAGTGACCATCTTTAGTTTCCGGTTTGCTTCAACATTTGTGCTATCATTCACTAGAAAGAACTACATAGACATAATTCATGTGCAATTACTTGTTGTGATGAAAGGGAACTAAGTACTCAGATTCCTAGAACGTGAGGTTGTTACCCGATGACCAATTGACCCTTACCCGATCCTAGTTCTACCCATGATATCTCGATTGCCAACGGCACCAAGAACGTATGGTTTCAAAATAGAATAATCATAAGCATCAACAATTTACAAGCAAATAAGAACACACCATGATAAATAAAACATAAATTCAATTTGCCATTCTAGAAATATGAAATCAAGCACAATTGTCTCTACAAACCTTCAACTAAAGATGACCATAAAGAGTTTAGCCATCCATGGCTTCAACAACCATCATCACATACATATCAATGTTCATAGGAATTAAAAACACTAACAAGATGTTTAGAAATTGTTTCAAGCTCTCAAGCACACCCAAAATTCGTCTCCAAAGTGTATGTAACCGAATGGGAATGATTGGACTTGAAAGGGCATCATAAATCCGCATTAAAAGGTGGAAGTTACACATTTACGTAGGTCAGCGCCGTAAGCTACGGTGGCCACCGTAGCTTACGGTGGCTTGGAATGGATTACGGTGGCTTTAAACTGTCATACGGTGACAAAAAGTGCCAGTGAGCGCCGTAAGCTACGCCAATGGCCGTAGCTTACGGCAGGCTTCAGCCTGAAAACTTGTTTTCAGCATAACTTTTTCGTTTCAACTCCATTTTCTTCACCGTTTTCGCCTACGTTCTCGTAATTTCGTCCTCTATCATGCTATCCTCTTAATTATTCAATTCCAAAAATTGATTTTTTCATTTATTCTCCGTGTTCCTTCCATTTTAAGTTCCATTTGCACCTGCACGTCCAAACAACTAGTAGTTACCAAGTTCAAACAATTAAACGTGTAAAGCATGGGATTTTAATATTTTTAAGGCACCTAAGGGTTGTCCTACGGACCACCCGTCACATCCCCACACTTACCCGTTGCTTGTCCCAAGCAACTCATTTACTAACCATTTCAAAACCACAAGCGATCAACATGCAAACCAAGCTAAAATGTACCGTCCTTTTACTAACTTTTTATCATACCACAAGACACACCCCTCACAACAACTCTCGGTGACATGTAATATTAGCAACATTAGGCTAACACGCTCAATGCAAGTGTGTGATTGTGCGACAATAAGCTTGTATACAAATCAAGTTTCCTCCTATCAAATACCTAGCATGCTTATGAATCAAAAGGACTTACGGGTTATAACGGGGCTATGTGTAAAGGTAGGAAAATGGTGGGATATATATGCAAGACCTAATTGATTTGACCCGGTTTTTATTTCTACTACTAAACAGAGCAAACATCAACTATATACACAACTTCTCAACATTCTCAACTACTATTGCAACTAAATACTTCATTTTTTTTTTTGTATTTTTCTCATATTTTTCTCTTTCTTTTTTTTTTCTTTCTTCTTTTTTTCATTTTTTTCGTAACACATAAAACTCAACAATATATACAAGAACATCAACAATCACAAACTAAATTCCTAAACCGGGTCGTCTCAATAGGTAAAGTGTTTTTTTTTTTTTTTTTTTTTGTAAGAAGTAGGTTTGGGTCACAACCGAATAGTATAAGGCTCAAAGATGGCTTTCTAAAGACCAAACCCCCACCCCTCACAATCCAAGCTCATATATGTAACGTATGAGGTCCAACCCACCAATCCCACACTCTCACACATCTAGACGAGGCTACCTAAAAGTCCCCTATCATTTTCACAAGCATGCTAACTCTAGGATTTGGCAAGAATTCGTACACAAGTTCTATTAACACAAGCCACACACCGCCACTCAAAACAAAGAAAACATCTTTAATAATCATATGTGGCTCAAACTCTCACCAAGAAAGGACTAGAAATGGGTGTCGGTATGTCAAGTGGAACAATATCAAGTGTTCAAATTTCGACAATTTTTCGCTTGATTTCACATTTTTTTAAAATTCTCAAAAATTTCCCCCCATCCCCACACTTAGGATACATTGTCCCAATGTATGAGTTTGAGGGGAAGATCACTTTTACCCAAAAACATTAGCTTTCGCTAATACTCTCAAACCCCAAATTTCTTTTTGTTTTTTTTATTCTATATATATAAATATTTTGCTTACTAAAACACCACCAACTTTCACAACCCATCAAACAAACACATCAAAACACCACCTAACTGCCCAACCATAAACTTAAACATGAATATATACAAAGGTGCACAAAATGAAAACAAGACACGACCTGATCAGTAAATCAGCAGTGTTGGTAGTGATTCAGCTGCAGTAGTCGGACAGGAACATAAACATCTCTTGGATTCGCTGATATCTCAACGGGGATGTTGCCAAACATCCCCACACTTGAATCGTTGCATCCGCGAGGATTGAAACGTAGTAACCTGCCAAAACACAAACACAACACCAAAACAAAACCAAACAAAGCAAAACAAAACAAAACAAAACAAAACAAAACAAAACAAAATACAAATACAATACTCTACATCCTCGGGCTGCCTCCCGAGAGCGCTAAGTTTAAAGGTCTTCAGCCAGACCATACCTGATATTCGTTATGGTGGTCTTAATGCACACTTACCTGCAACATTTCCAACAAATGCCCGGAAATTTACATGCCATCTCCATAGATTTGTCAGTATATTTGGCATGTTAAAGCTGCTCCTCCGGGCTTTGCTAGTCCACTTCATGACATATACCTTAATGTCTGGTAGTTTCACCCTTCTCATCTTATTCCTCGAACCCTTTTCCCCACACTTGTTAATTTGAATCATTGATATGGGAAGAGGTTCGGTACACATATCCATCCCATCAGCCTGCTCTACCTCATAATCTGCACACATCATCTGATCTACAAGTGACTCTTCATCAGATAAAGGACTCATTGGTGTGGTATTATCCTCCACAACCTCTTCCTTCATGTGAGAATAATCTCTAATATCGTCAGGTAATGGTGAGAGGCGTTCTTCTATCTCTATCTTCAATTTTAAAGTATGACACTTAGAAACTAAGCAGCTGATTCGGGCTTCATCGGACAGGTTGGGTGTTGCTAAATATTGCTCGAGTTTGGACAAAGTTACTTCCAATGCAGCAAGCTCTTTCTCCTCATCGGTCTCATAAACATAAACACTCTCGGGCTCAGAATATTCTTCGGGATGATATTGTCGATATCCCTGATACGGTCTATAGATGCGCGCTTCCATCATCTTTTTATTCCAATACTTTGGGTTTTCTGAATACACTGTGCACACATCATAATCATAAGTGTGATCGCGACCGCAACAAAAACATAGACTATCCATCCTTGCCTCATAATAAACTTCCTCGTCCCGTTCGTATCCATATGAATAATAGTCATCCTCCATTTCTGATTCATAATCGTCAACGTATGATGGAGGTGGAAGCTGTGAAACATAAGACACCGGTTTTCCATGTGCCCTCCTGTAGTGAGCCTCGTGGCAACCAATACATGGATGTCGTGGACCCCCGCACAATCTACACGTAAATAAGCTGAAATTTGTGTAATGCCCTGTCATCCTGCACAACACAACTCAACTACCAAGTGTAAATCATGAACATAAAAGAAATCTTTTTGTTTTTTTTTTTAATTTTTTTTTCAAAACTAATACACTAAATAACACACGTTGCACACTACTCCCCGGCAACGGCGCCAAAATTTGACGTGATGTCGTGGTCACAATCAAATTTAATCCAATTACAACTAAGTAGCTAGTGGTAAGTGGGTATCGAACACAGGGAGTTTGTGGAATATATGTTATCTAAGTGTATATCTAACTTGACTAAATTAATCTAATTGCAAATAAAATAAATTCAAGAGTGGGTTTGATTGGTTGATTTTTAAAACTAAGATTAACTAATTAAATTGCAAAAGAAAAGTTTTGGTTGTAAACAATTAGAGACGAGTGACCATCTTTAGTTTCCGGTTTGCTTCAACATTTGTGCTATCATTCACTAGAAAGAACTACATAGACATAATTCATGTGCAATTACTTGTTGTGATGAAAGGGAACTAAGTACTCAGATTCCTAGAACGTGAGGTTGTTACCCGATGACCAATTGACCCTTACCCGATCCTAGTTCTACCCATGATATCTCGATTGCCAACGGCACCAAGAACGTATGGTTTCAAAATAGAATAATCATAAGCATCAACAATTTACAAGCAAATAAGAACACACCATGATAAATAAAACATAAATTCAATTTGCCATTCTAGAAATATGAAATCAAGCACAATTGTCTCTACAAACCTTCAACTAAAGATGACCATAAAGAGTTTAGCCATCCATGGCTTCAACAACCATCATCACATACATATCAATGTTCATAGGAATTAAAAACACTAACAAGATGTTTAGAAATTGTTTCAAGCTCTCAAGCACACCCAAAATTCGTCTCCAAAGTGTATGTAACCGAATGGGAATGATTGGACTTGAAAGGGCATCATAAATCCGCATTAAAAGGTGGAAGTTACACATTTACGTAGGTCAGCGTCGTAAGCTACGGTGGCCACCGTAGCTTACGGTGGCTTGGAATGGATTACGGTGGCTTTAAACTGTCATACGGTGACAAAAAGTGCCAGTGAGCGCCGTAAGCTACGCCAATGGCCGTAGCTTACGGCAGGCTTCAGCCTGAAAACTTGTTTTCAGCATAACTTTTTCGTTTCAACTCCATTTTCTTCACCGTTTTCGCCTACGTTCTCGTAATTTCGTCCTCTATCATGCTATCCTCTTAATTATTCAATTCCAAAAATTGATTTTTTCATTTATTCTCCGTGTTCCTTCCATTTTAAGTTCCATTTGCACCTGCACGTCCAAACAACTAGTAGTTACCAAGTTCAAACAATTAAACGTGTAAAGCATGGGATTTTAATATTTTTAAGGCACCTAAGGGTTGTCCTACGGACCACCCGTCATCCATCGAAATCGAAATATCGAAAATCGTCGCGAAACACTCGAAAAGGGGTTCCTGATCGAACAGGAATCACTGATCGAACAGGCTAGCCGATCGAACATGCTGTTCGATCGAGCAACCTAACTGATCGGAGATCCTGGCCGATCGGCTACCACTTTCCTCTTTGGGAGGCCTATAAATAGCCCTGTCATTGTCACTCTTTCTACTTTTGGAAAGCTCTGACCGAACCAGCCCTTGTTCTTCACCTTTTCTTAGATTTCTCTTAACTCCGGTAAGTTTTCACTCTAATTCTTGTACGTTTTTTATCATTACACGATTCTACACATTTCTATCTTTCAAAACTTGATTTCTAACCGTGAAATCACCAAGATCTAAGTGTTCTTGGGTGATGTCATCATGGTGTTCTTAAAGAACATCATACTTTGGCCTCATTCAACCATGAATAGCTTGGATCTGACCGATTTCCACATAAACAAACAAAGATCTTCCATAGATCCAAACATTTTCACATAAATCCGAACCTTTTTAAGAGGATAAAAGAGTTGAAAGAAATAACTACAAGCTTTTCTCAATCTTTTTACACTCAAAACCTTAAAATTGATAGAAACGGAGCTCAAACCAACTAACTAATCATTCTAACAGTCAATAGGTTCAAGCTTCGGATTCTATCTACGAGGTTCACCGATTTCGGGTTAAACATCAAACTACCGTTCCGAACAGTTCACCGGCCGGACTTGGGTGATTCCTGTCCGAACCGGTGAAGCAAGTAAGAACCCACGTTCTATGGTTTAACTCGCTGTCAAAATACCTTAAATCATGACAAATAATCAAACAGCCAAGCGTTAGACGAAAGGCCGACCAGGTCAGGATTGCTAGCCGAACGGCTAGGCTGTTCGAACGAACAGCCCAGCCGATCGGACATACCAGCCGATCAGCCGGGCCAGCCGATCGGCTAGCACATGGTTTCACACTTTTCTAACATCATGAAGTATGCTATTGACGAAGTGATGTTCGATCGAATATGCTACTCGATTGGTAAACATTACTCTTCGGATCATGAGATACTATGCTTCAACACTTAATCGATTTTGCAACTCGTTCGTGGTATGGAATGCCAGCCGATCAAACAGGCTGTTCGATCGAGTGACATCCTGCTGAGGACTACTTCTGAAGTTCCTAACCAGTCGGTTAAGCCGGCCGATTGAACAGGCCGTTCGATCGATCGACCTGAAAGGTAAGAACACTTCAGTGTTCTCAAATACTACAACGAAAACTTCAAAAGTTCAAACCATCATACATAAACACATCAGAGGAAGAAACAATCCACTCGAATGGTCCAGCCGATCGAGCCTACCGGCCGATCGAACAGGACTGTTCAAACAGACTTTCAAGCCGAACGAACAGCCCGTTCGATCGAACCTGCCGTTCGATCGGCCAGGATATTCGATCCATTTACCCTTGTTTGCATTTCCGCGTTACTTATCATTATGTTATCGAACTATTCAGGCTAACCCTACTCTCAGCGCTCCCTTCAATCCATAATCAATCACTGTGAGTATACTCGAACCCTTTTTGCTTTAGCACTTTTGGGTGTTACATACGTTACTTATCAAAATCACAATCAAACACACTATTCAAACTATTTGAACGCTAACCGATTGCATGTATTACGTGACTAAATGTATGCTTGTTGTTATGTTTACACGTGGAATGCTGTCTACTTGCCTTAGCAACGTAGTACTATAGTTTGGACTCAGCACCCGTTCACACGGGGGTTGTTAAGGACAATTACTTGCATGGATTACGGTGGTAATCATGTATTGCGAACTGTCTCGGACAGTCAACCCGCAGTCGTTGGTATCGATAGGTCCATGTCAATAATTAACATGCATCATTTCCCTCTGTGTACGTGCTGTTTATGCGTAAACTATTCGAACTCTATATGCTATTGTTAAACTTGTATGCTCACCTTTACATTTTATGTATTGACTTATTTTAACGTATGTGACAGGTGTTTAAGATATTTGCTTGCTAGGGAAGTGAAGCTAGAATAAAGCTTTAGAGGCCCCCAACAAATAGTTGTCTGTCAGGAACAAGCAACAAGGGCATAGTTGTCTGTAGATCTTGTCAGGCTGGGTCTTAGAAGCATTGAACAATATTTATTTATGTAAATCTGAGTTGTCGGAACATAATTATTTGTTTGGATGTTATCTGTAATAATGTATTTGTTTATTCAGGATACGGTATGGGACGTATCTTTAACTGAATTATATAGATAGTTGTTACGGGAACTTCTGGACAATCTGTTTCGCTCAGTGCCATGCCCCGATGATTCCGCCATCGGTTGGGGTGTGACAGATTGGTATCAGAGCCATAACTATAGGGAATTAGGCTAGACACGACCTAGTCCGGGTCGCTGTCATAGAGACCTAGACTATAGTTAAGAACCAACAGTCCAAGCCTATATGCCTCATTATTCTTGCTTTGCACTACACAGCTATCACCTCACCATCTTACGCCGAACGAGTAATTTGGTCAAGATTAGGTGTGAAAGCCTCAGAACTCTCGACTAAATTATTTGTTCCGGCCGCAATTTATTCACAAATGAGGAGATTATTCATCGGGAATAGGTGTAAAAACCACAAACTCTCGACCGAATTATCTGCTCAACTTCCTCAAATTTTGCTAAAACAAGGAAGAAATTGCTAAGCCAGGGGTGAAACCCGAATCTTGGCAACTTATTCCAACTTTTACTCATCTCACCAAAGCCCTGACGAACTCCAACGACCTGAACTCACAAGTATGACCTAGGGAATACCCGCGGAATGCCCAAGAATCGAGGCAAAAACGCGATCCCAAGAGTTGGAAAGTGACGACGGGTCTACTGTGAATAGTCGAATCGCTTTGGGTAGTCGATGTCTAGTAGCCGCAGACAATCCAGTTCCCGATTCTTTTTGTGTTTTTGAGTCGGCAGTTGCCACTCTGATGATTCGTTGATTTTATATGCTTTATGTGTAATTATCTGTTTATGTGTTTAATTTTGGTACTTATTCGATTTCGTTGCCATTTGATCGACACACACGATTCGCATTGCTCTTCTATCTCAAAACGCTAACAAGTCGTTGCAATTCTAGACGATACTATGCTGCTCGATATGCTATACAAATGACACGCGAGCTTTGAATGATAGGATCTTGAGGCAGTCAGAATGCTTTATGTGCTTATAGGGGAATTACGTGACATTACCTGCCTCTGTGATTAAATGCCTATGTGTGCTTCTGTGTTTATGTGACTCTGTGCTCTACGTGCCTATGTGCTTCTATGCTCTGTGATTATGTGTATCTGTGGTTATGTGCCTATGAATTTATGTGATATGTGTTTCGACGTGTTCCTAAGCTTTAGTAGTCTAGACGTGTGAGGTGAGATTCGTTTTCCTTGTGTTGAGTCCTGTGACGATGTCTGTTGCAGACCATGTCGTCGTCTGGATCCCGACACCACCTGACTCGTCAGGAGAAGAGAGACAAGCGTCTCGCCGCCATCATCGCCAAAAGCGTAGCAAAGGCTGTGAGCAACATTTATGAAAACGCCAGCAAGTCGTCTGAAGAATCGCGAACAGACGCTCCCAAAGATGCCAACAAGGCTGCTTTCAGCTTCAAGCAGTTCAAAGCATGCGGACCCAAAGAGTTCACCGGAGAAGATGGCCCTACCGCCATGTTTCACTGGTTCGACTCAGTCGAAGTCACTCTGCGACAAAGCGGATGTCCTGAAAATCTCCGCACTCTCAACGCAACAGGCGTCTTCCAGTCACGTGCTCTAGACTGGTGGACGGCCGAACGAAACAAGCGCGGAAGTGATGCAGCTTACGAGCTAACATGGGAGGAGTGGAAGGCAATTATGATCGACGAATTCTGCTCACCTCATGAACGCCAAAAGCTGGAGGACGAGTTTTGGACCATCAAGCAGAAGGATGGAGACAACGCTGCTCTCACTGCTCGCTTCAAGCAGCTTAGCATCATATGTCCCGATCAGGTCAAGACCCCAGATCAAACCATCAAGAAATACATTCGAGCTCTGCTCGATTGTGTAGCCGACTTTGTTCACGCCGCCAAGACAGCAACGATTGAAGAAACTTACCTACTCGTCACTGAGATCAATGACTAGCGAGTGAAGTCTGGCTTTTGGGATAAGCAAACCAAGTCTCTGCACCAAGCCACCGCCACAGAATCCACCGACACCGTCACTGCTCAATCCTCCAGGTCATCAAGAAGAAAGAAGAAGCACAACAACAACATCTCCAGCAACAAGAGCTGTGCTGCCGCAACAACTGCTGCTCCTCTACAAGCTGTACCAGCTCAGCAGCAACAGCACCACCGCTCAGCTCCAGTGATCAATGCACCGCCAGCAAAGCGTGCATACACAGGCCCTCACCCGCTCTGCCCGACATGCTCGTATCACCATCCAGTGGGTCTAGCCTGTCGTTTTTGCGCTCACTGCAACCTTTACGGCCATTTCACAGCGAACTGTCGCTATGGTCCCCGTCAAGCCCCAGTGCAAGCTACTGTCAACCAAGCTCTACTCCCCGCCCCTCAAGGCCAACAAGCAGCTCAAGCACCTGCAGTCAATGCTCGAGTCTGCTTTGCATGTGGTGATCCTAACCACTTTGTAAACAGGTGCCCGAACAGGGTGGTTAAGCAAGAGCCCCAGCAGCAACAACAGCAGCCTCAGCAACAGCAGCAAGCAGCCCATGCTCGAACCTTCAACATCAATGCCCGTCAGGCTCAGGCGGATAACAACATGGTTAATGGTACGTTCCTTGTGAATGGTATTTATGCATCATGTTTGTTTGATACTGGAGCCAATAACTGCTTTGTGTCGTTTGAATTCGAGAAGCTCCTTAGTCGTAAGCGCTCTTATCTGTCCTCGTCATTCGAAGTCGAAGTCGCTACTAGAAGAACTGTCGCTGTTAACTCTGTTGTTCGTGATTGCACTCTCGAGCTCAATAATCACATATTTCCAATCGACCTCATTCCAATGCAACTCGGAAGTTTTGACGTCATAGTAGGCATGGACTTTCTTCGCAACCACGCTGAAATTGTATGCTTTGAAAAGATGATTCGATTCTCGCTCGCAAACGGGGATCTTCTATGTGTGTCCGGTGAAACTGCTTCGAAAGGGCTCAAGCTAATGTCGTGTATTCAAGCCAGTAAGTATCTCCGCAAGGAATACCGAGCCTTCTTGGCCAACGTTGTAGTAGCGGAGAAGGAAAAGAAAAAGAAAGCCGAAGTCAAAGACGTCCCAGTGGTCCGTGAGTTTCCTCAGGTGTTCCCTGATGATCTCCCCGGACTACCGCCAAGTCGTGATATCGACTTCCATATTGACCTCATTCCTGGAGCTAACCCCGTTGCCAAAGCTCCTTATCGACTCGCTCCATCCGAAATGCGGGAACTCTCAAACCAACTCCAGGAATTACTCGAAAAAAGGCTTTATTCGCCCAAGCACCTCTCCTTGGGGCGCACCAGTCCTTTTCGTCAAAAAGAAGGACGGGTCGTTCCGGATGTGTATCGATTACCGGGAGTTGAATAAGCTAACCATTAAGAACCGATACCCTTTGCCCCAAATCGACGACCTATTTGATCAACTACAAGGTGCCAAGTATTTCTTGAAGATCGATCTACGTTCAGGCTATCATTAATTGCGGATTCAAGAGGAAGACATCCCCAAAACCGCTTTTTGAACCCGATATGGCCATTACGAATTCGTTGTTATGCCTTTTGGTCTAACTAACGCACCCGTGGTCTTTATGGATCTGATGAATCGCGTGTGTAAGCCTTTCTTAGACCGTTTCGTCATCGTGTTCATTGATGATGTTTTGATCTATTCCAAATCGAAGACCGAACACGCGCAACATCTACGTTTGGTTCTCGAGTTACTTCAGGGGAACCAACTCTATGCCAAGTTCTCCAAGTGTGAATTCTGGTTGGAGGAGGTTCAGTTTCTGGGTCACATTGTGAATAGTCAGGGAATACAAGTCGATCCCGCGAAGATTGAAGCCGTCAAAAGTTGGATTACGCCTAAGAACCCATCTGAAGTTCGTTCTTTTCTCGGACTAGCGGGCTATTATCGACGATTTATTTAAGGATTCTCCAAAATCGTTGTGCCGCTTACCGCTCTTACTCATAAAGACAAGCCTTTTGTGTGGGGAACCGCACAAGAGTCCGCCTTTCAAACCCTCAAGCACATGCTGTGCAACACTCCGATTCTTACGCTGCCCGACGGAAGCAACGATTTCATTGTCTACTGTGATGCTTCCAACCTTGGTCTTAGTTGTGTTCTCATGCAGCGAGACAAGGTTATAGCTTGTGCATCTCGACATCTCAAGATCCACGAGAAGAACTATACAACCCATGACCTCGAGCTAGGCGCGGTTGTCTTTGCATTAAAGATTTGGCGACACTACCTGTATGGCACTAAGTGTACAATCTACACTGATCACAGGAGTTTACAACACATCTTTAATCAGAGGGAACTTAATATGCGTCAACGCCGATGGGTAGAACTCCTCAACGATTACGACTGTGAGATTCGTTATCACCCAAGCAAGGCGAATGTTGTTGCCGACGCGCTCAGCAGAAAGAGTTACGTGCTCAGTATCCGAAACGTTCAAGCCCAGCATAACCTCGAAACCCTCATCCGCGAAGCTCAACATGCTTGCTTTAACGAGCGTACATTGAAGAAAGAGAGGATCTATCACGATAGAGCTCAGTTAGTAAGCAAATCTGATGGGATATTCTACTATCTGGACTGAATTTGGATCCCTAAGCGGACCGATTTGCGAAAGATTATCATGAATGAAGCCCACAAATCCCGATATTCTATTCATCCCGGTGCCAATAAAATGTACCAGGATCTTCGTTACAAGTACTGGTGGCCGGGTATGAAACGTGATATCGCTCTTTACGTTGGAAGTTGCTTAACCGGTGAAGCAAGTAAGAACCCACGTTCTATGGATTAACTCGCTGTCAAAATACCTTAAATCATGACAAATAATCAACCAGCCAAGTGTTAGACGAAAGGCCGACCAGGTCAGGATTGCTGGCCGAACGGCTAGGCTGTTCGAACGAACAGCCCAGCCGCCAGCCGATCGGCCGGGCCAGCCGATCGGCTAGCACATGGTTTCACACTTTTCAAACATCATGAAGTATGCTATTGACGAAGTGATGTTCGATCGAATATGCTACTCGATTGGTAAACATTACTCTTCGGATCATGAGATACTATGCTTCAACACTTAATCGATTTTGCAACTCGTTCGTGGTATGGAATGCCAGCCGATCGAACAGGCTGTTCGATCGAGTGACATCCTGTTGAGGACTACTTCTGAAGTTCCTAACCGATCGGTTAAGCCGGCCGATCGAACAGGCCGCTCGATCGATCGACCTGAAAGGTGAGAACACTTCAGTGTTCTCAAATACTACAACGAAAATTTCAAAAGTTCAAACCATCATACACAAACACATCAGAGGAAGAAACAATCCACTCGAATGGTCCAGCCGATCGAGCCTACCGGCCGATCGAACAGGACTGTTCAAACAGACTTTCAAGCCGAACGAACAACCCGTTCGATCGAACCTGCCGTTCGATCGAACCTGCCATTCGATCGGCCAGGATATTCGATCCATTTACCCTTGTTTGCATTTCCGCGTTACTTATCATTATGTTATCGAACTATTCAGGCTAACCCTACTCTCAGCGCTCCCTTCAATCCATAATCAATCACTGTGAGTATACTCGAACCCTTTTTGCTTTAGCACTTTTGGGTGTTACATACGTTACTTATCAAAATCACAATCGAACACACTATTCAAACTATTTGAACGCTAACCGATTGCATGTATTACGTGACTAAATGTATGCTTGTTGTTATGTTTACACGTGGAATGTTATCTACCTGCCTTAGCAACGTAGTACTATAGTTTGGACTCAGCACCCGTTCACACGGGGTTTGTTAAGGACAATTACTTGCATGGATTACGGTGGTAATCATGTATTGCGAACTGTCTCGGACAGTCAACCCGCAGTCGTTGGTATCGATAGGTCCATGTCGATAATTAACATGCATCATTTCCCTCTGTGTACGTGCTGGTTATGCGTAAACTATTCGAACTCTATATGCTATTATTAAACTTGTATGCTCACCTTTACATTTTATGTATTGACTTATTTTAACGTATGTGACAGGTGTTTAAGATATTTTCTTGCTAGGGAAGTGAAGCTAGAATAAAGCTTTAGAGGCCCCCAACAAATAGTTGTCTGTCAGGAACAAGCAACTAGGGCATAGTTGTCTGTAGATCTTGTCAGGCTGGGTCTTAGAAGCATTGAACAATATTTATTTATGTAAATCTGAGTTGTCGGAACAGAATTACTTGTTTGGATGTTATCTGTAATAATGTATTTGTTTATTCGGGATACGGTATGGGACGTATCTTTAACTGAATTATATAGATAGTTGTTATGGGAACTTCTGGACAATCTGTTTCGCTCAGTGCCATGCCCCGATAATTCCGCCATCGGTTGGGGTGTGACACCTACACACTTTCTCTCTAACGCTTCCCACAAACTCTTTGAAGTTTTCTCTTGTTCAAGTAACGAGATAATATCTTCTCTTACTAATTGTTTGATTAATGTGATCATTTTATATTCAGCCACAACATTTTTTATGTCTATGTCTGTGAAATCTTTCGCATCTATTAACTCTCCTCCCTCTTTTACTGGTTCAGTGTATCCATTTTTCAGTTTTAACCAACTTTCAGGAGCGAAAGCTTTTACCCAACCCTCAAAACGGTTTTTCCACCAGTTATAATCTTTAACTTTCATTAGCTTCAGTGGTTTCTATTGACTTCCATACATATTCTCAAACTTCAAATTCTCCGAAATCTCTCTTGAATATTCTCTCATCTCAGATCTTCTATCTGTCGATTCGGAAGTGAACGCGTTGTAAAATGTGTTGTAAAATTCTTCACCGTTGCTTGACATCTTCAATTTCCTGAGAACAGACAAACAAACTCAAACAGTTTAAACAATATCAAATAATCTGAAATACACCGACACTCGATTGATGTGAAATGATCTTGACGCGAAAAAGTTCACTTTCGATCGAAATATGACTTTCAAGCGAAATCAGACTTTAACACTATGAGCGAAATCACTTGAATATCAATTCGAGTGAAATCAGGTTGCAAGTTGGAGCGAAATAGCAGTCTTTGCTATTAAGAGCGAAATCAGAATAACACTTGGAGCGAAATCAACTATTTGCTAAGCTTTGGAGCGAAATCAACAAAATTTGTGTCTCAGGAGCGAAATCAGACTGACATTGGAGCGAAATCACACATTTTCCATTCGAGCGAAATCAATTCGAAGTCCATTTTTGTCCATTTTTAGTCCGAATTTAGGTGTGAAACTTTCAAGGATTTGTCTATGTTCAGTTTTAAACAATCTGTGAAATTTTGATCTGGTTTTGACCGGTAAATTTCGTTCTGTTGAAGAAAGAAGGTGTAGAAGACAAAAATCTGATGTAATTGAGCTAAACTCTTCCTCCTGGGCTCTGATACCACTTGTAGGATCGTTGTTGGACCCGAATGAGTCGATCAGAAGAGTCTTTTATCCGAATCAAAGTCAATGAAACGGACGCTCAAAGTAATTATAATGTCTCTTGTATTGATTTAACACTGATTACAACCTGAGAACAGTTTGGCAGCACTTCGTTACACAATCCTGATTCCGTGCCAAATGAACAAACAAGTGCACTATATATAGTAGAGCTAATTTCGCTCTTAATGACCAAATACCTTTCGGGCGAAATCAGAATCTTCTGATTTCGCTCCAAATGACCTTTGGTCATTTCAGGCGAAATCACATTCTTCTGATTTCGCTCCAAATGGTCTTGGACCATTATGAGCGAAATCACACTCTAATTTTCTAACAACTGTTTCTCGAACCTCGTACACTGGTTATTCTAACCTATCCTATTACATGATACAAGACGAAGTCAATAGACGTAATGCACTAACAGTAACATCGTGTTTCGGGTTGCGTTGCGTTTTAGTGTGATAAATTGAGTTATGCGAGTAGCGTTGCGTTAGCATTTGCGAGTAAACAATACACATAATAAGCACACACAAGTAAAGCATATAAGAACACACAGCATAACATTACTACTACTAATAACTGCGTTTGCGATTTAGCGTGTTAGTCGTGATAAGCGAATGCGAAGGCGTGAGTGGTTACCGAACAAACAAACACATTTGGTAATTTAAATAGCATAATTCTCTGTAATTCGTGCTACGTAAGCGTTTGCGAATATAAAGCGTTTAAAAGTATAGCGGTGCAGCGTGATGAAAATGTATTTAGTATAACATAACCCTTTATTTATATTGAATCCCGGAATACAAGACGGTTACAAATCGAAGCAAAAGCAAATGGATAACAATCCGAAAAGTCGGGTTGTTACACAGTTCAGTTCAGCTAATTTTGGTTAAACGATAGAATAAAAAAATTGATAACCGGTTTTTGGTTAATTCGATTTCCAGTTTTCAGTTAATTCAGTTTTTTGGTTGATTTCGGTTCGGTTTCGTCTGTTTTCGGTTTGGTTTAGGTTCACGATTTAGTTATTGCTCATCGATAATTGGTTTTGGTTAATAACCGATAGGTGCGCACGCGATACGACGGGAAACACAAACATTGCCACGGTGTGCATTGTTCGGTTGGTTAGATTATTATCCTCAACCGAAATTGAGGTAATCGATTAGTCTATTTTATCAACCAATTTGTTTTCAGTTATTTGGTTTGGTTTATTCAGTTAGATTGATGGTTTTTGGTTTGATTAATTTAATTTCGGCTAATAGGCAAAACCAAACTTGGGCTAAAACTTTTGATTAAAGATACATGCAATTTAGGTTGAAATACATGAAATGGATATATAGGTACATGAAATGGAGGTATAAATACATAAATGGGGGAATAAATATGAAATACAAGAACTGAAGGTATAAAAGCTAGATATATATGGAAATATGAATGGTTCGGTTCAGTTAATTTTGGTTAAATGAGGGTACAAAAAAAATCGATAACCGTTTTTTGGTAAGAATCAGTTTTCAGTTAATTCGATTTTCGGTTGATTTCGATTTGGTTTCGGTTAACGATTCAGTTATTACTCACCCATAGATACTGCTAATCACGTAACATATCAAGTTTTTTAATTAAACAAACTATAACAATACTATACTCAAATTAAAGAGAATAAAATACTCGTTTATATGGTGTAACTACTGACAGTATTTAATCAATTGACATTATGTAGCTATTAAACATCTTCGGATAATAACCAAGTACATTAGGCTTTAGTCACTTGTACACTGATACAGTATAAATATTAGACAAAATTGCAGAAAACAACCTTTATGTTTGCCTCAAACTGCACTTTATACCTTTCACTATGAAATCCGCAAAAATCTACCTTTATGTTCATGTTTTATTACACCCTATAACCTTTAGCACTAACCACGCCAAAAAATTTAGTTAAATGGACTCACATGCCTTGCATGTGAGGGCACTTAAGTCTTTTACTTTTAAATTAAAACATTGGGGTATTAATTTAAAAAAAAAATCACTTAAGGGGTATTTTGGTAATTTGACTATACTAAATTAAAAAAAAAAAACAAAACCTAAATCAATATTCACCATATACACATCATCATCAAGAACATCATCATCTCAAACCCAGATATCATGAACATCATCTTCTTCATAAAAACTCTTATAAACCCTAGAATTTCAAAACACCATGCCTCCTTCAAATCTTAATGAAATCAAGCTGTTCTTGGGTGCAAATTGTGTAACTTTTCAAGACGAACTAAACCCATTGAACAGAATTTCGATATTCGTCATAGTTTGGGAGATTTATGCACCTCTTTGGTCCAAAAATTTGAAGCTTTTTAGTGGGTTTTTGAAAATTCAAAACTGCAAAATCGAACACAGACATTTACGAGATCGATAATAGTGGGCTTCACCATTTTTACCGACTGTCTGACTCACCATGACCGACAGCGGACCTACCAGAGACAACGACTGCACTAATCTGTAACATCCACCACAGCCGACGAAAATCGTTGAAAATCACTGCTCGATGAACACCACCTCTGGCTGCATCCTTGCCCTCTAGAGTTTTCGGAGAGACAAAGCTTCTTTAGTATGACGACGGTTGTGACCGGAGTCCATGGCGGTGGTGATCTGGCCCCATTCAGTGTTGTGAAAAGGAAGCTTTAGCGTCCATACAAGCAACGAAGACTGAGCAAGACTAGGATGAAGGTATGATAATGATGATTGGAAACAAGGACATGTAACTTTAGAATATTGGTTTGAAACCTACAAGTTTCTTTTTATTGAAGATGAGAAGTCATGAATATTTTTGTGACTACAAATGGGGAAACAAGAATTGAATATGAGGTTTTTTCGTAGGGAATCGAGATTTTATCACTGGTGGTGTGTGGCGCCGTGGCTGGCCAGAAGCCATGGTGGTGGTGGCGGTGGTTGCAAAGTCTAGAGAGAGATGGGAGTGAGGTGGAGTAGAGGTAGGTAGGTGAGACATAAGCATTAATATTAATAATTAATATAAAGAGTAAACTGCCATTTTGGTCCTTGTGGTTTGGCCAGTTTTGCCACTTTAGTCCAAATCTCAAACTTATTACATCTGGGTCCCTGTGGTTTGCATTTTGTTGCCATTTTAGTCCAAAATCCAAAAACCCTCATTTTTGACTGTTGAAAGTTTTCTATTTTGTCCTTTAGTGCAGGGGCATTTTGGTCATTTTTTAAATTGAAAACTGATTATTTTTTTTAGCTCTCTCTCTCTCTCTTATTAAAGATTATCAACTCTCTCTATCTCTTATTACCCAGATCAATGAAATATGCTCTCTCTCTCTTCTCTCTCTCTCTCTCTATAGCACCACCACCACCACCACCGCCACCGCCACGGCGCCACCTCCTCCCTCTCTCTCTCTCTCTCTCTAGAAAGAAACTCAACAGCACACTGATTTGCGGAAGGAACTCGATGACGGATTTGAGATTTGGGGAAGAAAGACGGTGGTGGTTACGGCGGTAGTGGTGGCCTGCCCGGTGGTGGAGGTGTTCGTTGGTGGTGGTGGGTTTCGGGTGTTGGTGGGTGTTGATCTGTGATTTTGTGATGGATGATGATCTGTGAACCCAGTCCTTTTATTCACCACGAGGCTGTGATGATTTCACCTAATCCGAGTCAAAATTAGGTCAACATTTGAGATTTTCCGCAGCTTGGTGTGGCAGAATCGGAGGAGGGCAAGTGCGCTTGCAACCTCTGTTTGCAGCCATGGCGGTTTTGATTTGTTGTTGGAGCCTCGTTTCTTTTTACAAATCGGTTTTTGTTTTGATTTGTTTTTGTCTGTATTTTGATTTTTGTGATGGTTTCTGGTTTTGTTCTGGGTTCTTGATTTTCTTAAATATGATGTTCTTGATTTTCTGAATTTTCTGGGTTTTGATGATGATGTTCTTGAAGATACAGATCTGAGCCTCGTTTCTTTTTACAAATCGGTTTTTGTTTTGTTTTGTTGTTGGAGCCTCATTTCTTTTTACAAATCGGTTTTTGTTTTGATTTGTTGTTGTCTGTATTTTGATTTTTGTGATGGTTTCTAGTTTTGTTCTGGGTTCTTGATTTTCTTGAAGATGATGTTCTTGATTTTCTGGGTTTTGATGATGAAGTTTGATGATGTTCTTGAAGATGATGTTATTAATTATTGAAATGTTATAATAAATTAACATGGACCAAAATACCCCCGCACTAAAGGACAAAATAGACAGCTTTCAACAGTCAAAAAGGGGGACTTTTGGATTTTGGACTAAAATGGCAAAAAAATGCAAACCACAGAGACCCAGATGTAATAAGTTTGGGATTTGGACTAAAGTGGCAAAACTGGCTAAACCACAGGGACCAAAATGGCAGTTTACTCTAATATAAAATACACATAGGAAATGGAAAATGACAGTAATACCCTCACATGCAATGCATGTGAGGGCAGTTAACCAAGAAAACTAACATCGTTTGTGTTAAAGGTTATACTTTTTAGCAAAACATGAATATAAAGGTTGGTTTTTATTGATTTCAGAATAAAAGGTACGAAGTATAATTTGGGTATAAAATAAAGGTTGATTTCCTAAATATTATATTTCAACACGTTTAACAATAATTCACATCCACTATCCGGACATTTTCACTATTAACATTTTTGAGTGATACATAAACATTTGGTGTCCATCCTCCACAACTTGTCTCTGTGGGTCCCACCCCGACCCCACCCTCCTCTCCCCCTATCATCTAAACCATCACTGCAACAAAAACCGACACAAAATTCACACACATACACACACTCACAAACACACACACACATCCGTCGCACCGGCCCCGAAACCCTCGGTCGCCGTCCTGCGATGAATAGCGGCACACCGTCGTTCCACCACCGCCGCCGCCGTTGCACTCTCTTCTACTCTCTGTATCTAATTCCTTTATTCTTTTTCACTGCCGCGGTCTCCGCCGTAGATCAGCTGCCGCTGGTGGATAACGGCGACGGCTTTGTTAATAACGCCACCGTGAATGGCTCTGCTACGACGGATAGAGACCGGAGCTTCGCCGGCATGATCGATCGGGCTCTGGAGAAGGAGTTTAATGAGAGTGATCAGAACGAAGGTTAGTTTGTTAGATCTGGTGGTTTTTTTAGGGTTTAGAATGTGTTCTTTGTGATGTTAAGTGAATTGTGTAGGATTTTGGTTTCTGCATTGTGTTTGTGATTAGATATTTGGATCAGGTGTTATTATTGTTTAGTTTAGAGGAATTGAATTGGTTTTTAATTTGAAGGTTAGGGTTTGAACTTTATGTTATTAATATGTTACAATGTTGCTTAATGTTGGAGATCCTTGGCCTGGAAGGTTTAGTTTGACTTCTGTTGTTGAATTGATCTGCATTGGATCTTATGTTTAGTGTCGATTCGGAGCATCACAGTGGTCAGTGCTTCGACACCGAGATTCTTTAGTGACTTGGCATCTATTCAACTGAGATTGATATTGATTTTCGATGATACTTTCTAGATGGATGATTGCAAATTAATCATGAAACTCATGCTTTCTTTGGTGCTTGTTATAAAGTTTAATGTACTTGCATGATTTGTTTTCTTGAAAAGAATTCTGTTTGATATCGAGATCCAAGTCTTGTTCATGTGGAACATTACAAGTGTTGTATTTTGTGTAATAGTATTACACATTCTATCTGTAATTTGTATATTTTGAAGATCTGGTAGTTGTATGTTGTTGGCTAGATTCTTTTAAATTTATTTGCATAGTTTTTGTTCTTTTCTGGTGGCGTAATTATGTGGATGCCAAAAGTAAGGGAAGTCTTATCCTCAAATAAGTAAAGGAGATTTTGCTCTTATTAAGTACGTTTATTGGTACCTGGCATATTTTCTGTAATACTATCATTCTAATAGATCTGTACTTAAATCACTAGATTCCCAATATTCTATCATTGGGTTAATTTCTTAAAATTCCGTTAATACCCTTTCATAGTTGTCAATAGCGGCACCGCTATAGCGCGCTATGTGGCGAAGCGACCAAGTGTCGCTATTTGGGTCATAGCGACCAATAGCGTGAATAGCGACAATTAGTTTTTTTTTAATGTAAATAGCAATTAGATATATCTATAAAATAGCTGGATTTACAGGTTTTTGTTAAATATACATCTAAAATAACATATATACCAAGGTATTTTGATATAATATACATATAAAAATTTTCAAAATTCTTTTTCTAGTATATCACTATATATAAAACAGCGGTCGCTATTTGTCGCTATTCGCTATGTAGCATATAGGTCCCTTGTACCTATTTGTCGCTATTCGCTATTAACAACTATGTACCCTTTTTGTCTTCACATGTTCTATACCTTTTTGGATAAAGCTTGACTAGTTTTGTGTAGTTGATCTTTTGTAATCATAGCTATGTTGTGCCTTCTAATATAAAATTTCGTAGCTATGTTCTACTTTTGAACATGGTATATGCTTATTGCAAGGATAGGACGCAGTGATTGATTCAAATATGGCAAATTTGTACTAGTTAGACTTTTAGTAATGAATGCTCACACAACAATTGCAGCATGTTTCTACTTTCATTACGAATAAGATGAAAATGGCTGAGAGGGTGTTATATGACATCTTTTCTGAGAAGCTTGCTGAGTTATCGAAGTGAATTTAGTTTTAGTTGTAGATCACTATTTCAGTAGTATGTACGGCCTCACGAATGCCTCCTCTTGAATTAAGTTGCTATGTAGCTTTTAATGCTTGTTAGTGGAGGTAAAACAGTAACGGTATCATAATGATGTATTTACATCATCTAATCCAATAGTTCGTTAGTTCCGTGATTACACTGGCAACAGATGAATACAAATGATTAACATGTTATTGTTAGTTTCTGTTTTACTCCTAAGAATATAGGCACAGAAAGTGTGAAGCTTCGATGCACATTTCTTGATTTTTACTGTTTGCACATGCATTAAATATGCAGAAAATGATGCAGGCAGCTTCAATAACAGTGTTGCTGGGCAACAGGTTAGTGTTTCATATAACTTACATTCCATTCATGCACTTTTTGCTATTCAAATATTCTTTTCTTTACTTTGAAAATTTAAGACATTCTATTTCTTTATTTCTTTCCTTTTAGCAAATTTCTTGATTTTACTTCTTCCAAACTTTGCAAGTTTTACTTGCTGATTGTGTTTGCTTTACATGTGTTTTCACCAGGCTGTATTGGAAACTGTGGCTAGGGTTAAGTCTAAGAAAAACGACACAAAGGACGAGAAGTATGTGCCCTTATCTCTTTATAATCTAGTCCTGTGATGTTTATATCTAACTCACATCCCATCTTTCTGTACAGAAGTTTTACATTAGTATACTACTAATATTGAAGACAATTTTTGTAGGTCCTTTCAACTTCATCATGTTTTCAATATTGATAGTGACAATGGAGCAGAAGAGACACCAACACTAATTGATAGAAAGGTAAAACTCGTAAAGCTTTATTTTATTTATTAACTACGTCATGTACTTATGTTTCCTCGCTCTTTATTCAGGATAATGTTTTTATAATATCCAATTTCAAATCAAAATATCCAGTGCTACAATTAGATTTGAGGTAATGCTTCCAATTTAATCCCGATCTTCCAATCAATATTTTGTTAGCAAAACAACTTTAATAAATCATTAATCATCCAAGCAATTTATATAGTATGGTGAATTTACAGGTTAATCTCTGATCTTGTTGTTGTCATTGTATCTGCCACTTGTGGCGGCATTGCCTTCGCATGCGCTGGACAGCCAGTATGATCACTATCTAAATCCCTGTTTGTGTTTGTCCTTTTAGTCATAAAAATGGTGCACTGCTTATTTTCGCATTTTTCATGACTCATTAATGTGGATCATTTTGCTTTAACAGGTTATTACTGGATATTTGCTGGCAGGATCTATTGTTGGGCCTGGTGGACTGGATGTAGTCAGTGAACTAGTTCAAGTAGGTCACTTTGTATCTAATATTGACATAATAAATAATATTGAATTTGTGTTGCTTATCTTAAAGGTTTCTACAATTTCAACCAAAATTATGTTTAATTGCAGGTTGAGACAGTAGCGCAGTTTGGTGTAATTTTTCTTCTTTTCGCTCTGGGGCTGGAGTTCTCAATGGCAAAAGTTGGATTCTTAATTAAAGCTATATTCATGTTATATATCGTCGATGCAATGTGTTAATTAAATAAATTGTTTGATAATTTTTAGCTTAAAGTTGTTCGAGCTGTTGCTGTTCTTGGAGGACTGCTTCAAAGTTTTCTATTTATGTGCGTATGTGGAATTACAGCCTCTGTAAGCCGATGCTTTAACCTTTTGATTTCCTTAACATCTTTTACGAGTTAGGTTACATTTTATTGGTTTCTTCGTGGTCCGGGAAATCACTTAAAAATTACAAATTTACAGTTATGTGGCGGTAAATCTTCTGAGGGCGTTTTTGTTGGTGTGCTTCTTTCAATGTCGTCAACAGCAGTGGTATGACCATCTTAATTTTTTTTTTGGTTGAAGCACATGAACCTTTGTTACGTTCTAGCTTAATTATATGTTAATGGATGTTATACAATTTTTATCACACAGGTCCTGAAGTTTTTGATGGAGAAGAATAGTGTCAATGCCCTTCATGGACAAGTTACTATTGGGACCCTCATCTTACAGGTACTTGCCGTTTTCCCCCTTACTTTCATCCAAAAGTTAGATTTCGATCCAATGGGCTTACATGTCATCTTATTCACATCCAATTTTTTACTATTATGTTTCTTGAATTGTGAGAAAATTGAAGTCTATTTTGTCAATTTTTATTTACAGGATTGTGCAGTGGGTTTGCTGTTTGCTCTTCTTCCAGTCCTTGGTGGAACTTCAGGTGTTTTACAAGGAGTAATATCCATGACTAAATCGTAAGTTTAAAGTTTCTAATATTTGGATTATACTATTATATATATATTGATTTCGAGGGATGATGAATATTATATTATATATATATTGATTTCGAGGGATGATGAATAGTAACTTTATTTTTATAATAATATATAGTTTTTTATTATTTTATTATTTAATATATTATAATAGTTTATTATTATATTTACTTTTAATAACATATTTTTCTTTTTATTAAAACATATATTTCCTTTACCTTTTTTTTAGTAATTGTTTTTTTTTTCTTTTTTTGAACATATATTAATTTATCGATTAATTTGATACTTCTTTAATAAGTTACGTTTATAATTTTTTTTTCTAAAAACTTAAGTACGTAGTTGTGCTTGATTTCTTTCCCTGACATTCCGTTATCAGTTTTGTTAAAACGAGGTTATACTCAAAATAAAGTATTTATTTGGTATCATAAAATGGTACGATGATAAACTAAACCGTTCTAATGGTTTGACTTTCTAAATAACATGCTTTATTTTCAAATCACGTTTGTTTTACATTATCATTTGCTCGGTTTCACCACAACGCGCGATATAAAAAAACTAGTTTATTAATTATATAAGACTTTGAATCCTTTTGTTGGTTTGGGAGAAATCACCATTTCATGCCAATTCTTTAAAGTGAAAAAATGTAATTTTTATTCTTTTACATTAAATCTACTTACTTAGTGAATATTGGAGATTTCTGTTGATTTAGTCATAATACTGATCCTTAGTTAGTCAGGCTGGTGGCGTTGGTTGCATTTTTGGCAGTCTTATCAGTATTATCAAGAACGGGCTTACCTTGGTTCCTTAAATTGATGATAAACCTCTCCTCACAGGTGTGAAATCTTTAAATGCTATGCAAGTTTTAACAGAAATTATATAAGTGGTCCTTTTCTAGTGCATGTTGTTATGTTCTTAATGTTCCGTGCAGACCAATGAACTGTATCAGCTAGCATCTGTTGCATTTTGCCTGCTGGTAGCCTGGGTTCGTGTTTCTTCCTGATACTTTTATCATTTTATTTACATAATTATATCTAACCATATTTTATATTTTGTAATTTCAGTCTAGTGATAAGCTGGGATTAAGTTTAGAACTGGGCTCATTTGCTGCTGGAGTTATGATATCAACAACCGATCTTGCTCAACATACACTTGAACAAGTAAATTCTTTTGAACTTTATTCACCGTATCAGTATAACGTGCAGATAGATAGTTAATTTAACTTTTATTTTGATGCAGGTCGAACCAATACGAAATTTCTTTGCGGCTTTATTTCTTGCTAGCATTGGAATGCTGATTCATGTTCATTTTCTGTGGAACCACATTGATATTCTGTTAGCCTCTGTTCTGTTGGTTGTTATTGCCAAGACAGTTGTCATTTCTGTAGTTGTCAAGGGTTTTGGCTACAACAACAAAACTTCTGTTCTTGTAAGATTTTCCAGCCATCCTATGCTTTTATTCCAGCCTATGCAGTTAATGCGGTAAAATATCGGATATCAGTCAAGGACTGATAGTTGAGATATAGGCTATCTCGGTGAAATATCGGTGGGATATCGGTAGTTTTAATATAATGCAGAATTTATGTATATAGAAATTTAACACCAATAATTCAGGGATATATCGGTTATATCGGTCAAATATCAGTGATATATCGGACTATCAGTTATATCGGTCAAATATCGGTGATATATAGGTTATATAGTATCGGTCAATATTGCCGATAATATCGGTACCGATATTTTACTAGGGGACCGATATGACCGATATTAACCGATATATCACCGGTATTAACTGCATAGATTCTAGCTGCTAGTTAAGTATTCATGAACGCTTGGAAATGTCGATCGGTTTGCTTATGAATATGTGTTCAAGTGATATATGTTAGGGGATGATGATTTTTAATGCATAAAGCCTCTTAAATCATTTTAGCAAAAATAAGAGCCAAGTTTCAGAACAATATTACCTTCTATAATCATATTTAATACATTATATGTAAATAATTCAAAAAATTTTGAACCGACGTGACACGATTTGAGTATTTGACGCTAAGTACTAAAGTAACATTACCCAACTCGTCCGACAAGCATCTTATTGGTATTGCCTTTATAATAGTCATGTGGGAACCTTTTTCTATATTTGGGACTGATAAAGAACGAGGGGGTATTCAATGTATTGTAATTAAAATTTGGGATTTTCTATTTTCCACATATTTATATTAATTGAATTTATCCGTGCAGGTTGGGATGTCTTTAGCACAAATAGGAGAGTTTGCTTTTGTCCTTCTCAGTCGTGCTTCTAATCTTCATCTAGTTGAGGTGGTTATCTAAACACACGACTTTTTTAACGTCAATTTCTTGTTTGATTCGGTGACAAAAGCATGCATGAAAGATGCTGCTGAAACTTTTTGTTTAATTTCTCGGTATACGCACCTAAGTACATTATAATTCGTTTTGCTTTTTAGGGGAAGCTGTACATGCTGCTTCTTGGAACCACGGCTCTTAGTCTGGTAATTACAAAAAACTGTTATTATTTTTACTTTTTTTTTGCGATAATGGTAGTTTTTCAAATAAAACAAATTAGGCATTAAAGTTACACTTTGACCCGTTAAGAGCTAAATTATAATCCTGGTTGACCCATAAATAAGTGAATGGATCAAACTTGTATCTAAAGAAACTAATAAGTCGATCACAAAAGAACTTGACGGGACACTAACAAAAGTAACTTTGTAGGTGACAACTCCATTGCTTTTCAAGATTATACCGGCCGTAGTGCATCTTGGTGTTCTCTTGCGATGGTTCACCCCTGATAGTCAAACCGAGGTCAAATCATTATTCAAATATACACACACACGTCAATTATCTTGTTTGTTTGATCGCCAAAGAGCTTGATTAGTTTGGTTTGGTTTGGTTTGGTTTTTGAATTGTATATAACAGATGGGCTTCAAAGTAGACGGGCTCCGTTCAGATAGCGCGAAACAACGAATCGCTTTAATTGCCAAGGATCTTTTGATCCATGAAGGATAGCTACAGGCCGTTGTCTCAAAGTCTGATGGGTACAAATGTCGGGTTTTCAAGTGTAGTTAAGAATATGAATCAGGTGACAACGTGCGTGTCTTTTTGCAAGTGTCTACAGAAGAAGAAACCTGTTTTCCTCAGAATGGGGAAAACGGGTCTCGAGGGTTAATCTAACCGATAGTTAACTAACAGGTGTGAAGCTTCTTCTTTGTTGGTTTGTAATGTAACATAGTTGTATGTACACGGGGTGAACAAGAGGAGCGGGTTTTGTGTAATTTTTGAAGGGTCAATTCTTTGATATAGTTGTAATCGTTGCTTAAATCTACCACATTTCCATACTAATCTGTGAGTTGCCATGACATTTAGAATACTATGGCTCTTCTTTCTTTCTTTTTTCTTTGTTTGAATCTTTTCATGTTCTTTTTATTCAAGGCGAGCGTTTTGGGTTCAGATTGCGTCATTTATTCGATGGTTACTTGTGTTACTCGAGTCGAATTGTACTTTCGAATTCTTATCTATTCTCGTGATATTTAAATAGGGTTATTCGCTTTTGGTTTGGTTTTAATTTGAAACCGGACCAACCCAAAATCAAAATCTATTTATTCGAATAACCCAATGATTTAAATCACCGAGGTGTTGTTTGGAATTAGACCATGTGTTATGTTGCTCCTTCATTATTCATCATTCTATGTCAATCTTAGTTAGCCTCACATCATCACCCTTCATTTTTCACTTTCATCGGTTATACCTGTCATTTGCCGTTCATCTCATTTTTTAGTTTTTAACACAAATATATTTATTTATTGTAAAACAATTACTTACTAAAATATAAAGTCATTTGCCACTCACCTCATTTTTTAGTTTTAACACAAATTATATTTATTTGTCGTAAAACAATTACTTACTAAAATATTAAGGCATTTGCCATTCACCTCATTTTTTAGTTTTTTTGACACATTATATTTAGAGGTTTTGTAAAATAGGGGTTAACGTACGAGCGTACTAGGGGTGCTAAACGGTCGTGTTCGCGGTTTGGCAGGTTCAACCCGACCCGAACCCGAAAATTTTACACGAACCTGAACCCGACCCGAATCCGAAAATTTTGTCATACATATGAACCCGAACCCGACCCGAATATTCATGGGTTAACCCGAACACGACCCGTTTAACCCGATTTTTTTAATTTTTTTTAAACTTTTTTGCCACAAATTAATATATTAAATTAAAATTTTACTTTAAAAACACAAATGTATATAATACAATTATATTTAATTTATAAAAAATTATATGAATATCTCTTTTAAAGTTATAATTATGGCATAAAATACACACACAATTTAATTTATAACATAAAAATATTGTAATAAAATATAACATAATATAAAGAGGTTAAACAGGTCAACCCGCCAACCTTGCTTGGTTGACCCGAACCCGACCCGTTTAGCTAAACGGGTTCGCGGGTTCAACCTGAAATTGACCCGAACATGTTTAGACTAAACCTAAACCCATGAATTTCGTATTAGGTTCGTGTCGTGTTTTCGGGTCGTGTCAAAAATTAACACCCCTAGAGCGTACGCGACTGGTTTTTCAACGTACGACTTTATTTTTTAACATGCGATTTGTGATTAAAAAAACATGCGAAAATGTACAAAAAACCAACATGCGATTTCATCAAAATTACCAACATGCGATTTCACCATATTTACCAACATGTTTTTTATACCATGCGATTTCACAATCGCGTACGCTCATACGATAAGGCCTATTGTACGTTACACTCTTTCTTATATTTATTTGTTGTAAAATAATTACTTACTAATTCAATTATAAAGTTAAGATTAGTTAAAACATTTTATTGATAATGAATACTACATAATAATAAGAAAATGTGATTTAAATTACATAAAAAGCTCGATTTTCATTTGAATTTACTTTGACTGTAACTCGGTTACCATTTTCATTATTCTTTAAAATTTTGATGCAAACACGTTTCAAAGTTACTTACAAGACCAAAAATTACTTGATTTATAATACAACTCAGTTTCGTTAAAATTTAGATCTGAATATTGACCAAGAAAAGTTAAATATAAGTGTATTAAGTTCTTTTTTCTTTTAAATATTAAAATGCAAAAGTTATTAGATAAAAATCACATTAAATGAAATACATATAAAAATATATTTTTAAAACACATGTCAATACCATATTATGTTAGATGAAGTTTAAACGAGCCAACTCAGCTTTTTTATTTAGAAGCTGTTTCAAGCAAGTTTTTTTTTTCTTCAAAGTTGTATTTTTTTTTGAACAGGCGTACGATTAGGTTAGCGTTAACCGAGTTAGTAACTAGTATGTTAGTATCATCAAGTTAGTATTAAAACCCCCTTACCTGATCTTGAACCCAGAACCTTCAAAAGAAACAAAGCTTTCCACCTCCTTCTTAACCACTAAGTCAAGAGATTATTGGTTGTTGAAAGTTGTATTTAAATGAACAACCGTAATTTCAATCATACACACGTAAATATAAAGACAAAAAGAAGAAAAAATAGAAGAAAGCGATCCCTAGAGTAGAGGTGGATTAGCCGAAATTAGAAGAAACCAATCCCCGAATAACGATCCACATAATTGCTCATGATGCTCAAAATTATGATTGGTTGATTTAGTGACCAACATAGCGACAAAAGTTGACAGAAAAGGTAAGATAAGGCACACTCCAAACCATCTCCTATATTTCTGTGTGCTTCTCAATACCAGACCCAAAATATAAATAAATATTTTAATTGACAGATAATAAACGTTATTGTTTGTCAGAATAAGCGACACTGAACAAACAGTGAGGTTTTAAAATACGAGAAATCGACTGTGCATGACATTTACCTGCTTTTATTATTATTACTAGATTAGACCCGTAAACTACACGGGTTTAAGGATATAAAATTATAAATTATTTAATTTTATATTATCATCATAAATTTATATAAGTGATTTATTTTACCATAGATGATGTAGCATTGGTCATTGGTAAAAACCAATTCTTTTAAAAACAAACCAACTTTACATGGCAAAACATAGGGCGATAAGAAACTATTTTCTTTTCAATTTAGACGAAATCCTTATATTTGGCGGTATTAAACGAAATCTAGGGATAAACGTTCGAGTGCCAATATTACTTCTGGATAATATGATGCCTCAATAACCTGATCAAAAAGTGATAGGAACTGAAGTCGAGTTCCATTACATAAACCGTTATTTCCATCAGTATTTCTTGATAACATCACTAAAACACCGACCTTTAGTAATTATCAATGGTTTGGCAAGCCTAAAAATATAACTCCATTTAGGACATCTGGTGAGTATAGACTTTCATTAAATTATTATTGGTTATAAGCCTATGTACACATATCTAAAAAAAGAAATCATGTAAATTTACAATATCTGCACAACTTTACACAAGTGAATTATTTTTATACGTGCGCCAATTTACATAACTTAGTTATTTTTTTCTTGTAACGCCCCAACACTCGGGTCTAGATATTTTATTTGGACGCTTTATTAGGTTGGAATAAGTAAGTAGGATTTATTGGCTAAGTGGGATATTTCACTAATAACCAATTTATCTAACTTGGTTAGATAGAATTGGCTATTAATTAAGAGTGGAAAACAATGGAGGTCAAATAAATAAGAAAGAACATGAGGGGCTAAAGGTGGGCAATAGGGATGAAGTTTTATAAGAATGTGGGAATTAAAAACACACACACACACAGGGTGTGTGCGTCTCTGGTCGATCGAACAAAAGCACAGGGAAGGGTGAAACCCTAGCTTCACCAATTTCATCAAATTGGGTAGAAATCTCAAGGATTATTGGATGCATGAACCTGAAATGTCGACCACTTAAGTGTCTCTAACATCAAAATAGGAACCACACTAGCATGGACCAAGCATGGAAGGCTAACGGGTCAAGATGAGGCAAGGAAACGGTTACGAACACGGATGCATAAGGTTAGTGATTCTGATTCACTTCTTAGTATGTATGTAGAATTTAATATTTAGGAGTGTGGAAAATTATGCAAGGACTATGTAATGAATAAGAGTATTAAGGTAAGCGTTATATTAGTATATCGAAGGAGTTGTTTGTAACGAAGGTAAACTAGTAGGACTAAACGGGTCGAATAATGGTATAAAAGAGATTTATAAGCTGTTTGCTTATAAATCAGCTCTTGATGCGACCCGAGGTGATAAATGGATTTACTAAGGTAGGAATGAATATTGAGACGGAAAGTAGCTAGTTATGTTAGAAATAAAATGGTGAAATCGAATGGGTCGAATAATGGCTTGAAGGATGTATAAGTCCTTATCTTATAATTCAGCTTTTGATGTGATTTAGGATGATAAACGGATCCGTAATTAAATTACGAACGTGTAGGAACAAGAATTACACAAAACGGATGTCTAGATCAAAAGTTATGCAAGTTGTATGTTCTACAAGTGAGAAGATTGGAGTTGGGAATCTGCAGCTCAAAATAACAAACTGTCTGTCGAAAACGGGGCTTGGTGTCGCGGACGCTCACTCCTTAAACCCGTCGCGTGCGGCGACGCCCTAAAATTCTGAAATTTGTTTGGATTTTGTTGTTTTGATTCATGAAACTTGTTTCTATGCATTATTAAGTTATCAAAACCATTTCTTGTTTGATTTCGCATCCGGACTTGATGTTTTAATGATTTCCAATGTCCTAAAACTTATTTTTAAGCCGGTTTAGTATATAAGTAATGTTATGAGCCTCCAGATAGTGAAAGTATGAATTTTACCTTCGTGTTAGTGAAGGAAATCTATATGTAATCGAACTTAGGAACGAATGGATATGCAAGATGGTGAGTATAAAATTTTATGTTATGGAAAGTTGTGATTATGACAAGATGTATAGGTTTATGTGAATAAAAATGGTAAGCGCAAGAGCTTGTATGTATGTGTGCGTGTATGGTGTGCGTATAAGTGTAGAGGTATATGATTGTATGCACGTGGGAATTTAGGAATGTGTACATGTGTGAATGCGAGATGTTATCTATGTATGAAGGAATGGTTTATTATGTTTGGTTATTGACGGATACTAATGATTTGTCTTGAGAATTGGAATGTAATACAGGTATGAGATCATCAGGTTCAAGAAGTATTGAAGTCGAACTCGGAACAAGAGATATCAAATGAATTAAGTTTATACTGTTGAATGTTATACATATTTTTTATTGTATGATAATAATGTTATACAATGTTGAAGATGACTAATGGTTAAGTTGTGAATGATGTCCACAGGAACTATACGGATTGTCTCTATTACTGACGAAGATCAGTGGGCGTAGATCGAGTCAAGGAGCAAGGATTGTACCGGAAGGACGGTCACCTAGTTTGGATTATGTAACACTTGTAGTATTATTTTATCATGAATGTTGTTAATTTATTTAGCAAATGTCAAACATTTGTAACTGAGTTTTACGCAAGAAATGTATTTAGTAAAGAAAGAAAAAAATTATGGCTCCTTTTTCCTTTGCGTCGTTAATACGAATAAACGTCTTTAGGGCGTTTCATTTCTCTGTCGGAGGCAATGAAAGTAGGTGATCATTTACTTTCGGTACAACTTCGTTCATAGCAAGTATGACTCTATTATGAAAATATTCAATTTTTTTTTAAATATTGAAGAATAATAGTAGTAGTATGGTATTTTATGGTATGTTAATAGAAAAGGTAAACCTCTATGCTTTTGGTAAAGTTTAAACTGTTATTAGCGGTGATGTTTATAGATTGTCATTTAGATGAACATGGATAGCTTGAGATTAACTATTTTTTTTTTAATTTTGAAATCCTGATATGCATTTTGATAATAGATCTAGAAATTAGAGTCAAATGCAAAGGTGAAGATGTTCTCCGATTAGATTGATCGAACCCGTTGAGAACCTAATTATCTTTACATCATTTAAATATTAAAGTTGTTTACAATACAATACATTAATATAACAAATAATATATTAATAATACTATTAGTAAATTAATATAATTCATAACACATTTTAAAAAAACGTGCTACGGTTAATAATTATAATATTAGATACCCATTAGAATTATTGTAGAACTAATTATTATATTAATTATATTTAACTAATATTATATTTAATTAAAGGACAAAATGCTATTCGCATAAATATTTGAAGAAAGAAAAACTATATAATTAATATTGATAATGTTTAAATATATTACATTTATAATAATATAATTTATATTAATGTTTTTATCGCTAATATTAATTTAGAATATTTTGTTATTCGTTCATTGCGAAAATCTAAAATAGTTTGAGTATCCAAATAAAACTAATTAATAATATATATCTAATATGAATAAAAGAATCAATTTAATGCCACACCTAATATTAATAAAAGGATTAAATTAAAAAAATATATGTAACGCCCTAACACGTTTTAACCTAAGATTTGCAGCGGAAAATACATACCTAAAATTTCCTTGATGATATTCTTTCTTTCCTTTAAATACATTAATCTCTTTTATAAATTAATCCAAAAACTAACATACATGTCTCAATTTAAGTGACTACGTACACATCCACATACAATCCATGTCTTGACTCGATCTTCAACCGCGTACACTTCTTGATGAAACATCCAAACATGTATAACCTGCAGTCACCACATTCAATCACATTATTAGCAACCGATGACATAATGCAAAATCTTAACACGTGCATAATAGCGTGTCAACATATCATGCTTTCTCTTATACTAGCCCATTCATCCAACCATTCGATTACTCGCATCGGATTTTGGAGTCAACCTTCACTTCCTTTGTTAACATGCCTATACTTCACATTAATTCTCAATAGAAAACGATTAGTACATTAGCTTCCATTTATATGAACATGTCCTCAAATACAAATAACTCATCTTATTCATTCAAGCATAATTTCATTATGTAAGTTCCATTTCTTACCCAAACTTAACCGAATCTCTTTCTTAACCACTTCCAACCCATTCCATTAAAACTTAAATTAGTAATAGCATTTACCCATATCTTCTTACATTACATTTAACAATTAACATATATCATAAATATATTACCAAACAAAAGGGTAAGTTCGGAGCTCACTTACCTTGCGCGCCCGTATTTGCGTTCGCTTATTTGATTGAGTATTCGTAGCCCGTTAGCCTTCAACGCTCCCATCCATCTTGACATGATTCCTATACACTCATGTCATTACATTCACATTCTTATTAGCATATATGCTTATACTTATGAACAACCATATCAAATTCACATCTAACATACGACCTACATAAAGCATACTCAACATCATTAATCCATTTAAACAAGCATTAAGCATACTCGACATCATCCCTACATAATCTTCACATGAACTATATATGTTTACCCATTACTTGCATACAATTTCACTTATTATTGTCTTTTAGACATTTTATCAAACACTTGGCGTGCGTACTACTTCCTAAGCATAATGTACAAGTTCTTTAAGCATGTTCTTCCTTATTTCATCTTATGAACTATCACATTCAAACAAAATCTCATAATCACAAATTTCACTTCACGTTTAACTATCTTAGTCTATCATACAACACCTTATACAACACAAGATTACACTATAGCATCTTCAAGTTCATCATGATCATCATCTTCACACTCATGCAATGGGTTTCATTCTAAATCACCCAATTACTTGAAATTATTCATAACACAAGTTCTATTTGGTGTTTCTAACACCTCTACATGCTTAATTTCATACAATTTCATGGATTGATTATAACCCACTTCAAACAACATCACCAAATCTAAGTTTTAAGACATACCTTATGATCCCCTTATGAAGGTGATCGTTAATTCATGTTCGGTTGTGAATTTGGGCTTCGTTTAGCCTTTCAATTTGGAGATTTTTATGAAGTTTAGGGTTTTGGCTCCATGGGAGCTTTCCCTGCTCGTTCATGAACACACACGATGTGTGTGTATATGTGTGTGTTGTTTTCTTTTAACACAACAACTTTCGAGTTATCCCACTTTGGTCCCTCATGTTTCGTTTTAATTAAATAAGGCTTCAACTCTTCGCTTACTACTAACGAGACCAATAATCAACAAGGTTAATTATTCCTAGTAAATCCTCATTTTTCAGGTTAACTTTTCTCATTAACGGTACCTTACCCGTTTCTTAATAGTAACCGGGTCTAAATTACCGAACCCGTTTTTAGGGTGTTACAATATAAATAAAAATTGTAAGATTGAAGTAGCAAACGACATGTGGCATTATTATACCTAAATCAATGAAAAGAATGCAATGTGGCATTAAAAGTATTTTTTTATTAATATTAGATTATTATTATTATTATTATTATTATTATTATTATTATCATTATTATCATTATTATCATCCATCGATTAAAACACATATCAATATTTTTTTATTTATTTATTGAGTTTATGAAAAAAATTTTGTGTCATTAAATCAATACTATCTACTTATCTATAAAAGGAGAAGTAATGCTGACCTAAGAAAAGCTTAGGTGTCATCCTCTCAGCTATGCCAACTAGGATTTTCATACTTCATTATTACATCATAAATCATAAATCATAAATCACTTTAAAACTTTGCCCTCTTCATTTGAATTTCAAATTTCAAATTAGAAAATGAGCTCCATTATTACATCCTCCAAACTCTGAAATTTCAAATTGACATACGACTTTCAATCTCTATATCCTCTCTCTCTCTGTGCAAATTAGGGCTTTTTTCTTCACAAATCCTTTGCAACCAAACGATGGATCGCGATGCTACTGTCGAGATCAACGCTCCTCACTCCATGGGAACAACAATCATCGGAGTATTGTGATGATTCACTTGCAACAAACAACTACAGTTTGGTCTTGAAAGTAACGCCAACAGATTCACTTGCAATGAGTTGAAATCGATGCATTTCTACTTCACAATCTGATATGATTCTGTTTATACACCTCCAGAGCTCAATTTCGGTAAAGTTTTTCTACATTTTTGATTTTGTATGCTTCAGTGTTCTATGATTGAGCTCGTACGGATGTTGATTGTTCTTGAATGATTAAATGAAGTATTGTGTTGTTGATTCTTTATGTGTTTTTAGGTTACTTATGATCGAATGGGTTAGTTAGGGCTTGTAGTTTCTGTGGTTTTAGGTTTGGATCTTGAAATTAGGGCTGATTAATGCTTTTTTAGGATTTTTTTTATTTTTTATTTTAGGAGTTAGGTGTTGAAAGTGAAATGTTGCTTTTAGTAGATTTTGATCTTATTTTAAGTGTCAGCAGTATATATAAACACTTTTGTTTCCTGTTTATTTCTTGAAAGTTATATTCATTGAATTATATAATGAGAGATGTGACATTGATGCAAATGACTTCATTTATTACATATATGCAAATGACTTCAAGTTGGTATATAAAAGCTGAAGCAAATTGAATGTTGGTATAAAATGATTTTAAATTCTGAATGTTGGTATATAAAAGCTGAAGCAAATTGAAGGGGCTCTCTATGTTTGGGAAAGTTGGGTTGGTGATATGTTCTCATGTATATTCATGTGTAGGTACATGGAAGAGACTAACCATACTTCTTTAAACAACGGCTGAGCTTCATGTAACGTAGGACCTATGAGAACTTACTTCGTGTAGTTTACACTTCTCTTTTTAGTTTATTATTATTGTTGTAAATATCTTAGATTTGAAAAGGATCTTGTATGTTGTTTAGATGAAATAGTCTAGTAAGTAATTCATCTCTCACAAAAGAATTCACCTGATTCATGTTTGCAGGATAATGATCGATGAGTTTCTTAATTGATATCTGTAAAGTTTCTCTCCGAAACTCGATATCGATGTCCGTTCAAACAGATGCTTTAAGACTTCTCTTTAGTTGTTCACTGACTTGGATGGTATGATCTTTAATCAAACTTGAACTGATAAGTTTCTTTATTTTTAATGAATCAATCATGGTTTTCTAACGAGTAACCATGGAATGCAGTTTCAGATAACTTAAAAGGGATGGGACATTAAAATTTGTTACTAAAGATCATAAAGGAAAAAATTGGTCTGGTGTAAGACAAATGTCGGATTCTGAAATGCTAAAGACCAATTCAACTGCCCTTTTAGTAGTATGTTTTGATGGGTATGCTCAAGATGCTTGAAAGTTATCATAATTGCACATGACTCTGGTCAAATAGTACTACATGTAAAACTTTTAAACCATATTTTTATCATGATGATTTTGATTGCAAATGGTTTTCAACTATCTATAAATATTTGTTTTAGGTGCAGTGGATGGATAATGAAGGAAATTGGCTTTCATGGTTTTAATCCTCCTCTTTTTGCATTTAATTTATTATCTTTCAGTGAGCTATCGATCTTTTTGTCTCTGTATACTCTTTGTTAAGACAATTCGACTAATTATCCAAATCAGAACAAAAACAAAACAAACAAACATAACAAAGCAAAACAAAACAGAACAAAAACATCACAAACAAACCTGAAAAACTGAAACCAAAATACCCAAATCAACCCATTCACAAATAACTGATTATCTTCATCATGCGGCATTCAGATTATCAAAGAACTGATTATCAAAAACTGATTATCAAAGAACTGATTATCAAAAACTGATTATCAAAAACTGATTCACAAATAACTGATTATCATCATCATCATCATGCGGCATTCAGATTATCCAAAATACCCAAATCAACCCTCTGTTTTTTCACAAAAACATTCACAAAAAACTGATTATCATCATCATCAACCCTCCGTTTTTTCACAAAAACATTCACAAAAAACTGATTATCATCATCGTCATCATGCGGCATTCAGATTGTCATTATCAAAAACTGAAAGCAAAATACCCAAATCAACGCTCTGTTTTTTCATAAAAACATTGACAAAAAACTGATTATCATCATCATCATGCGGCATTCAGATTATCATTATCAAAAACTGAAACCAAAATACCCAAATCAACCCTTTGTTTTTTACAAAAACATCACAAATATCAAAAACATATATAGATAAGATGATGATCCAAACCTCTGTTTTGAAGATGAAGATGGATGAAGATGGATGAAGATCGGTGTTGAGTGTTGAGAGTTGAGAGAGAGATTTGGAGTTTTTTTGAGAAGTGTGATGATGATAATGATCTGTGATGATGATATATATTTGAGATTATGTGGATATTAAGGGATAAGGGTATTATAAACATAGACAAAAACTTTTACATATAAACATAGACAAAAACTTTTATCATTATAGTTATTATAATACTAACACAACTGTATCATCTAAACTACCATAGTGCAAACGACGACGAATAATTTCAAACCAGAATTTATAATAATTCGTTAAGACAATTCGACTAAGATTTAATATGATCAATAAGATTGTGAAAGACCAAAACTGATATGAACATACATAACATGTGAAACACCCAAAATATTATAACTCAATCCGTGGAAGACTTAAATTATTTATCTAATCTTTTTTAATATCAAGAATACCAGCTGAAACTATACTAAACATTGAACATTGATTTTTAATATCAAGAACACCAACTGAAACTTACAAGAACACCAACTGAAACTTACAAAATCTTTATACCAACTGAAATTTACAAAATTTTTGTACAATATCAAGAACACCAACTGAAACTTACAAAATCTTTATACAAAAAGTGATAAACAGTGTTTTTTTAACATAACCCTAATTTATCAAGTGTTACATACATATACTACAATTTACATTTGTTAAACACAAAAAATCTAAATTTCATCAACAAAACATGTTTAAAACCTAGACCTAAAAAACATCAATGTCAAGAACAGTTATAATCCTCCGATTAAGTATCACAAATAGACAAAATATTTAGAATTTACATGTAAATAATCAACAACATTGAATCATACAACGTCAAAAGAAAACTAAATGATAAGAAATTTTCGATTAAACAAACCAAATATACTAAATTAGTAAAAGATGAAATTGAAGGTGAAGAGAATACTTCGTTGATTCGGCGATGATTATGCGATATCGATTGATCTCTGTTCGTTATCTTGAATCAAGCCTTCTTCCCTTTCAATCGCTAGAACTGGTGTAATGTTGTGTTGATCTTCAATCGTCGTCGATGATCTTTACAAAACCCAATGCCACTGATGGAAAATAATCAATTAAAATATTCTGACCTTTGGGCATATGGGCCTTGGTCCAGTTTTAATAAACAGGTGTTGGGCTTGGACCACATTAAATAAGGTTTGGGCTTGGACTAGATTTATAAACAAAGAATTTTTGTGTTAGTAAACATATTTTGTGGTTCTTTATGCTTTTCTTGTGTCTAAATTAATCAGCCGACAAGTTGGGAATGACAGAATCCGTAGGGGGTTTTTCGTACTTCCGTTAGATTTACAAATAAACGTTATTAATGTATTCTTAAGTATAATGCGAACGTGAATTCATTAAATAATTTCACATCATATTTTACATTCAATATTTATGATGTACCCGCGTCCATCGGACGGGTGTCCACCTAGTATAATAAAAGAAACCATGTTAAGGACACATGTCGCTCTATGAGGCGGTCTAATTATTTCTAAATATTTATTATGGAAAGTCAATTATTGCTAATATTAAATTTAAAATTTAAAATTTTTAGAAGAGATTTTAATAATAAAGACAAAGATAACCGATAATAATATATTAATTATAATAATCATATATTAATTCTTAAAATCTAAAAAAATATATTAGTGTTTTGAATATTTATAAAGATAAACATTTTATTTAATTGGTATTTTTAATTGTTTTTATATTTTGATGATAAGGACAAGGATAACTGATAATCACATATTAAAATAAAAATATTTATTTTAATCAACTGTTTCGTTAAAAGGATTTATTCAATACATGTAGAACATATATATTTTTTATACATGTGGTATATTTATAATTCTACTTCTAATAAAGGATCTCAATATCCCATCTACAGTCCAATGAAATAATAATATTAAATCATAATATCCAGCTTATCTCTTGTATATTTAATATTTTTACTAAAATATTTCTTTTCTTTTTTTTTCTACTGATTATCCAACATCAGGTAATACGTAAGTTTCTAACCTAATAATAAATAAAAAAACAAGATAAAATGTTATAAACCATGTAATACACAACGCTCTAATCTAATAAAAAATAAAGTGAGATGTTACAATAAGTAAATAGTACCTCAAAGTTCATTTTGTTAGAAAACACGTCTTGATGACTAAATGTGTTAACGGATTACATTATTCGTGTAAGACATGTGTTTATTCAAATCGTGCAATACACGAGTTTTTAAAAGATGTAACTATTTTATTACTTAGTATATAAAATTATATTTATTCAACCTGTGTAATGCACGGGGTTCTAACCTAGTATTTGTAATATACATATTTGATACTGTGTATGTATTACATCTTAATGGTGTTGCTGATATACTTTAAAGAAACTGATATTATCTTTTAGTACATTACTCACAAAAAGATTGTCTGTAAGTAGTTTATATTTCATTTTATTGCTTTATATTTTAAAACCAAAAAGATTTTTAGTGTGTTTTAGCTTAAAGTTTGTAAAAGTAAAAAAGATTTCACATTTTAACTTGGTTTCGATAACCGATGATGGAATTCTAATCTTTTACCAAAACCATTGATGGACTTTTGCACAACTAGCTGGGGGCTTAATTGAAAGACTATGATTTTGAAAAAAAAAACATAAAGTAAAAAACTTGGATTGGACAAAATATTAAAACTGGAATTTCATCACGAAATGTTAAACCAAGGTCATTAATTTGGACTTGAGGAATCAAATTTTTTGAAAACATCAGATTGTTGTAGACTTAAACGTTAAATCAAGGTTATTAAATTGTACTTGGTTAAACGAACATGTGTGAAAGTTAACTGGTTGAAAAATTGGTCATCCACACACAGGAGACTTTCCACGCATAGGAGTCCTACAGAAGACTCATCCGCACACAGGAGTCATCTGCGCGGATGACTTATACGTGTGGTATAAAAGGTTTTTGATTCTGCGTTCATTACTAAAACTGTTTGTTAAGAACATGAACAAAGAATCAAGGTATATATCATATTGATTAATGTTGTGTTCATGAGTTTAGATTTGAAACTGATTAAATGATATTGCATGTTAAAACAAACATTTGAGAGATGTTATATATGTCAATACAAGTCTATTGATGTATGGTGTAAGTACCTGCAAAAATGCCCCTAAACAACCCGTAAGTGAAAACCCGGACCCCTGAAACCTTAATGTTCATGAAAAACCAAGAAATTTAGAAATTTGGTTTTCACGCGGGCCACGTAAGCTATAAGGTAAGGCTACGCGGGCCGCGACAACTTAAAATTCCTCCGGATAAGCGCTTAGGCCACGTGTCGCACACGTGGCGGACCTACCGGTGACACGCTAGCCCTACACGTAGACTAGGGGGCCCTCGTGGGCCGCGTAAGACCTTGTTAAGGTTTACGCGGGCCGCGTAAAACCCAAAAAGTTGCTATAAATTGAGCAGGGCATGGGCTTTCATCTGTGTTCGAAAAATTCATTCAAAAACGAAGTCTACTGCTCAAATTCAAAAATTTAAGTAGGGAAACGCTGCTATGATTACAGGGTATTAACTCGATCACTGCTACGATACAATGTCCGATCGATTGAAACCGATCCGACGGATGTTTAAGTGCTGCCCGTATTTGGGCTATACTTTGTCATTCGTCGTGAGGGTTTTGATTTTGTGAGTTTATCGTAAATGTTGTATTAAGTTACTGACCTAGTTTCGTGTGCATTGTTATTTAACTAGGCTACAAGGCTAAAATCAGTAGGCAAAGTTCTGTCCAACTAAACTTGCAATGTGAGTCATTCTCTTTTTATCAAATTGCTTTACAAAACCCTAAATGTTTTCCAGTTATACTTTGCAGTGATTAAGTCTTTGCTAATCTTTAATTACTGGCAGTATGTGGGGGTTTTGTGCACATTACTACTAACGATTTATCACTTTAGGTGGGCGAGCCTAATTAGTGATATGTCCACAGTCATAGATTCGGTCGAGTGATAGCTGAACCAGTTAATTATATGATAGGGGCAAATATAAAAACTCTTAATGCTGTAAATTTATAACAATGTGTCTTTTGTGCAAATTTAATGACTCGCCAGTATTTCCCCGCTGATAAAATCTTTTTAAACATTCTGGACCGGGTCACACCGGGCCGGGGGCCATGACAGAAAAAGGTGGTATCAGAGCCACTGATTTAAGCCAATTAAGTTTTTAGAAATACTTAATTTTTCTGATTGCCATTCTGTGATTTTGTGAAAATCTAATTTATAATAAATAAAATTTTAACTTAAGTTTGTGTGTGTCTTCATGTGTGCTAACAGCATGAATGAACTATCGGAGGCACTCCGAAATTTCACTATCCATACCACCGATATGGATATCACAGGAAACCCATTCGGCTACCAAGCAGATACTGAGGAACCCATGATGTTCTAGGCCCAACCACAGGAGAAACCAAAGCCTAAAAAGAGGAGGAGAATCTTGGACAGCTGAACCAGTTAATTATATGATAGGGGCAAATATAAAAACTCTTAATGCTGTAAATTTATAACAATGTGTCTTTTGTGCAAATTGAATGACTCGCCAGTATTTCCCCATTGATAAAATCTTTTTAAACATTCTGGACCGGGTCACACCGGGCCGGGGCCGTGACAGAAAAAGGTGGTATCAGAGCCACTGATTTAAGCCAATTAAGTTTTTAGAAATACTTAATTTTTCTGATTGCCATTCTGTGATTTTGTGAAAATCTAATTTATAATAAATAAAATTTTAACTTAAGTTTGTGTGTGTCTTCATGTGTGCTAACAGCATGAATGAACTATCGGAGGCACTCCGACATTTCACTATCCATACCACCGATATGGATATCACAGGAAACCCATCCGGCTACCAAGAAGATACTGAGGAACCCATGATGTTCTAGGCCCAACCACAGGAGAAACCGAAGCCTAAAAAGAGGAGGAGAATCTTGGACTGGAAGCATGGGCGTAGGAAGAAACTAGCTGCACAAAAGATTAAAAAGACTGAGGATCTGAAGGATAAGGGGAAAGGAAAAGAGATCGGGGAAAGTTCAGGGCAAGCTCAGGAAATGCCACCGTGGGAGGAGCTGGATCGCAAATGGCCAATAGCGACCTCATCGGAACTACCGATGAAAACCTCTTCAATTACCCTGCTGAATCCCAACTCACAGTGAATTTGGAACCTGCTATCTTAGATCCCATTGTCAACCCCCGGCCTCTACAAGGAGAGCTGGAAGAATGGTGGACAACTGATTGGCAATTTCAGAACCTCTTGAATAATCCTAACACCTATTTCCCCTAGTTTGACCCTGAGCCTGCACCAAACCCACCTATGAGCACAGAAAACTTGGCTGAACTCCGTCACTATGGCGAAGAACTGGTGGACGCAGGAAATCGAATCCGGGAAGTGGGAGAACAGATCTCATGGAAATACGACGAGAGGGAGCGTCGTTTCTGAAATGCCAGCGGACTGTAGTTGCGTTGTGTGGTTATGTGTTTAATAATAATAAAATAATAAGAAATAATAAAAATATAATCATGTAAAATACCTTAAAATAAAACTTTTGTAAGATAACGGGTGTGTACGGATGCATACTAAAATATATAAAATATGAAAGTCGCAAAGTCGACAATTTTGGCTATACGTGTTGACGTGATTTTGTGCGATTACTTTATTACGTTTGGTTTTTATTTATTTGTACCAATAACTTGTATATATTGTTAATTATCAGATGGAACACGCTGTTAATGAACTAGTTAATAAAGTTAATCAGTCGGAACACAATAATGAGGATCACTTTCTAAATTGGCAAGATATAGAAAACATCGTCACCCAGGGAATAGCCAATGCTATCCCGGCAATTGTCGCTGCTGTTAAAAGTCCTGTTGAGCCTTCACAAGCCAACCCCAGTAAACGTACGCGCGACGATAATTTTAGTAACAGTGTAAATGGAGGCGACAACAATAATAATAATGTGATTCAAGCCCCAATCCTCAAGAGATTGAAAGTTGCAACACCTGGTTGCACTTATAAGGAATTTCTTGCCTGTAAACCAGTTGAATTTGCAGGCAATGAAGGGGCGACTGCTGCACTGCGTTGGTTAGAGAAAACTGAAGCAGTAATTAAAATAAGTAAATGCGCCGAGGAAGATAAAGTCATGTATGCTTCTCACCTTTTCAAGGAAGAGACATTAGAATGGTGGAACACGGTGTTGCAAGCCAAAGGAAGCGACATGGCTTATGCCATGAACTGGGAAGAATTTAAGCAACTGGTGGAAAGGAAATTCTGCCCCGAATATGAAAAGGAACAAATGGCGAATAAATTCCCGAGCCACCGGATGGTAGATGTTGACTGTCGAGGGTATACTTCGAAGTTTTTCGAATATGCCCGAATCGTACCAACTCTGGCTTCGCCAGAACCGGTACTTATATCTCGCTATAGTTGGGGTTTAATTAGCGAGATTTGGGATATCGTCAAAGATGCGAGACCTCGCACAATTGACGATGCGGTGGAATTAGCCAACACTCTGACTGACGGGCTGGTGCGTACGCGAGAAGAAAACAGGAAAAATGAGTTAGCCCAAAAGATTACCCAAGGATTTCGTGTGGGTAATAATAGCAACTTCAAGAAAAGGGGAACTGGGTCCTCTTCCACCCCGCCATTTTGCGGGAATTGCAAAAAGAAACATTTTGGAAAATGTAGAGAAAATTGTAATTTCTGCAAAATTCCGGGCCATCGGGAGGAGGAATGTAAGAAGAAATTAAAGGTCTGCTACAACTGTGGGGAAGCTGGGCATTTCAGGCCAGAATACCCTAAATTGATCAAGCTAGTGGATAATAAGGCCAAACCTGCTGAAGGAACTAATAAGAAGAACGCAAGAGCCTTTCAGCTGACAACCCAAGAAGCCGATCTGATTCCGGATGTAATAGCGGGTACGTTCTTAGTTCACAACGTTTATGCGAAAGTATTATTTGACTCTGGTGCAAACCAAAGTTTTATAAATACTGCGTTCTGCCAAGCTCTTAATCTACCTTTAACCAGACTTAAGCAAATTTATTCGGTAGAAACGACATATGGAAATTATGTTAACATAGATACGGTTTTGCAAAAAGGAAATATAGAACTTTCAGGTCATCAATTTTCTGCAAACCTGTTACCTATGAATTTAGCTGGATTCGATGTCGTATTAGGAATGGATTGGTTAGTAACCAACCATGCTCGAATCCTCTGTGATAAAAATTCCATAGAAATTCATGCGCCATCAGGAGAAATAATCGTGGTTGCAGGAGATAAGCCCCATAAGTCAATGAAGTTCATTTATGTAATGAAAGTTGCTAGTTATGAGCGAAAGCAAGGAATAGTGTATATGATTTCGGTAATCATTAGCACTAAGGGTAAGGAACTTAAAGAAATTCCTGTAGTATCAGAATACCCGGATGTATTTTCGGAAGAGCTACCAGGATTACCTCCAGATAGGGAAGTAGAATTTAGGATTCATATGATTCCTGGGACTACACCGATAGCTAAAGCACCTTATCGATTAGCACCTACCGAAATGCTAGAATTGAAAAAGCAGTTAGATGAATTATTAAGCAAAGGATTCATACAACCTAGTTCATCCCCGTGGGGAGCACCAGTGTTGTTTGTGAAGAAGAAAGATGGTTCAATGCGAATGTGTATTGATTATAGGGAATTGAATAAGGTTACAATTAAGAATCGATACCCATTATCTAGGATTGATGATCTTTTTGATCAATTGCAAGGAGCTAGATACTTTTCTAAGATAGACCTGCGTTCAGGATATCATCAGTTGAAGGTACAAGAGGAAGACATACCTAAAACCGTTTTCAGAACTAGGTATGGTCACTACGAGTTTACAGTCATGCCATTTGGATTAACAAATGCTCCTGTAGCATTTATGGACATGATGAATAGAATCTGTAAACCATACTTGGATAAATTTGTAATTGTCTTCATCGACGATATACTTATTTACTCCAAAAACCAGGAAGAGCATTGTGAACACCTGCATGCACTCTTAACTTTGTTAAGAAGGGAAAAACTTTACGCCAAATTCTCGAAATGTGAATTTTGGCTACAAGAGGTGCAATTTTTAGGACACATGATGAATCACGAAGGTATTCACGTAGATGCCTCCAAGATAGAAGCGATCACCAAATGGAAAGTCCCGCAATCAGCTACTGAAGTTAGAAGTTTTCTAGGATTAGCTGGGTACTATAGGCGCTTCATTAAGGATTTCTCTAAGATAGCAGTACCATTAACTAAGCTAACCTGTAAAACAGTTAAGTTTGAATGGGGACCTAGGCAAGAAGAAGCTTTTAAGATTTTAAAGCAAAAATTAACAAATACTCCAATTCTAGCCTTACCAAAAGGGACAGAAGATTTTGAAGTTTATTGTGATGCTTCTAAGCTAGGATTAGGATGTGTGTTGATGCAGCGCAAAAAGGTAATTGTGTATGCCTCAAGACAATTGAAGAAGCACGAAGAAAATTATACAACTCACGATTTAGAATTAGGAGCAATAATTTTTGCCCTTAAGATTTGGAGGCACTATCTGTATGGAAGTAAGTTTACAGTCTATACGGATTACAAGAGTTTAAGGTACATATTTGGGCAAAAAGAATTAAACATGAGACAAAGAAGATGGATGGAAATTCTAAGCGACTACGATTGTAATATTCAATATCACGAAGGAAAGGTAAATGTAGTTGCAGATGCCCTAAGTCGTAAGTATCATGAAAAACAAAGACGGGTTCGTGCTCTTAGATAAAATCTTCAAGTAGATTTAATGGAACAACTAAAGAATGTTCAGGAAGCAACAATCAAGGATGATGCTGAAGGAATGAAGGGACGGATAAAGGAACTAGAGCAAGGAGTTGATGGAATTTGGAGATTCCACAAGAAAAGAATTTGGGTACCTAAACAAGGAGACTTAAGAAATAAGATTTTGGAAGAAGCCCATAAATCTAGATACAATATGCACCCTGGAAATAATAAGATGTACCAAGATTTAAGAAATAATTTCTGGTGGATAGGAATGAAAAGGGGTATAGCTAGATATGTATCTAAGTGTCTAACTTGCTCGCAAGTTAAAGCAGAACACCAGAAACCCTTAGGTCTACTACAACAATTAGAAATGCCTATATGGAAGTGGGAACTAATAACCATGGACTTTGTTACTAAGTTTCCCAAAACCAGAAAGGGTAATGACGCGATTTGGGTAATTATAGATCGATTAACCAAATCAGCTCATTTTCTACCCATGAAAGAAACCTTTAGCATGGAAAGGTTAGCAAAATTGTATGTAGACGAAGTAGTATCTTTACATGGAGTTCCACTCTCCATTGTATCAGATAGAGATAGTCACTTCACTTCACATTTTTGGACAAGTTTCCAAGAAGGAATGGGGACCAGATTAAATTTGAGCACTGCATACCATCCCCAAACAGACGGACAAAGTGAAAGGACGATCCAAACCCTGGAAGACATGCTCAGGGCATGTGTAATAGATTTTGGTGGAAACTGGGATGACCACCTACCTTTAATCGAATTCTCCTATAATAATAGTTATCATGCAAGCATTGAAGCTGCCCCATTCGAAGTACTGTATGGACAGAAGTGTAGAACTCCAGTTTGCTGGGCAGAAATAGGAGAAATCCAATAATCAGGTCCCGAGATTGTGCAGGAAACCACCGACAAAATAACTTAAATCAAAGACAGACTAAAGATGGCTCGAGATCGCCAGAAAAGTTATGCAGACAATCGACGCAAGCCACTGGAATTTCAAGTTGGAACAAGGTACTCTTGAAAGTTTCTCCTTGGAGAGGAATAGTCCAATTTGGTAAGAAAGGAAAGCTAAGTCCAAGGTACATAGGACCATTCCCAGTAATCCAACGCATAGGACCAGTTGCCTATCACTTACAACTACCAGAAGAATTAGCTGGAGTACATGACGTATTTCATGTATCTAACCTCAAGAAATGGCTATCTGACGAATCACTGGTAGTACCTCTTCAAGAGATAGAGGTAAATGAAAAGCTAAAATTTGTTGAGAAAGCACTCCAAATAGAAGACAGAAAGGTCAAGTTTCTCAAGCATAAAAGACTAGTACTGGTCAAGGTCAAGTGGGATTCAAAAAGAGGACCTGAGTACACCTGGGAGCTGGAATCGGAAATGAAGCGAAAGTATCCTAACTTATTTCAGTAAATCTCGAGGACAAGATTCAAATAAGGTGGGGAGGATGTAAGGACCTGCAAAAATGCCCCTAAACAACCCGCAAGTGAAAACCCGGACCCCTGAAACCCTAATGTTCATGAAAAACCAAGAAATTTAGAAATTTGGTTTTCACGCGGGCCGCGTAAGCCATAAGGTAAGGCTACGCGGGCCGCGACAACTTAAAATTCCTCCGGATAAGCGCTTAGGCCACGTGTCGCACACGTGGCGGACCTACCGGTGACACTCTAGCCCTACACGTAGACAAGGGGGCCCTCGCGGGCCGCATAAGACGTTGTTAAGGTTTACGCGGGCCGCGTAAAACCCAAAAAGTTGCTATAAATTGAGCAGGGCATGGGCTTTCATCTGTGTTCGAAAAATTGATTCAAAAATGAAGTCTACTGCTCAAATTCAAAAATTTAAGTAGGGAAACGCTGCTACGATTACAGGGTATTAACTCGATCACTGCTACGATACAATGTCCGATCGATTGAAACCGATCCGATGGATGTTTAAGTGCTGCCCGTATTTGGGCTATACTTTGTCATTCGTCGTGAGGGTTTTGATTTCGTGAGTTTATCGTAAATGTTGTATTAAGTTACTGACCTAGTTTTGTGTGCATTGTTATTTAACTAGGTTACAAGGCTAAAATCAGTAGGCAAAGTTCTGTCCAACTAAACTTGCAATGTGAGTCATTCTCTTTTTATCAAATTGCTTTAGAAAACCCTATTTCCATTTACACTTTGCAGTGATTAAGTCTTTGCTAATCTTTAATTACTGGCAGTATGTGGGGGGTTTTGTGCACATTACTACTAACGATTTATCACTTTAGGTGGACGAGCCTATTTAGTGATATGTCCACAGTCATAGATTCGGTCGAGTGACAGCTGAACCAGTTAATTATATGATAGGGGCAAATATAAAAACTCTTAATGCTGTAAATTTATAACAATGTGTCTTTTGTGCAAATTGAATGACTCGCCAGTATTTCCCCGCTGATAAAATCTTTTTAAACATGTTTCAGGTGACTTACTGTGAATCAAGGAAAAGTGCTCAGTAGCAATAAAAAGCTTGAAGAAGTGGCTCAGTAAAATAAATAAACATGTTTTGTAAAACAAGGGATTTCCTCATGAAATTTCCTTTATTGTAAATTATGGGGTATGTCCCAAATTGTGAAATAAAATAATTTGGGCATTTCAAGTTTAAAAGATCCTGTCCAATATTTTCACTGCCAGATTAAATAATCAATACCACGGGTTTCTGTCCCGCGGCTTTTGGAACGGGTCACACCGAGCCGGGGGCTGTGACATATGGTTTTCATGTTTTAACATAAAAGTTGATGGAAATTGATCGATTGAAAATATCATAAACCGTAGATTTAGATTTGATAAGTTTGAATGGATAAATGATAATATTGATATAGGGTTTTTGATTATCGATGTTATCTGAATGATTTGAAACAAGATTTTGATGTAGATACACACATTTTGGGATGAACTACAAAATGACCAAAACTAATTTAAGTGTGCAAGTGCAGGAGTCATACGCATGTATGACTCATGCGGTTGAACAAATAACAACAGTCAATCAAAGTCAAACGTAGGAGTCCTACGCACGTAGGACTCATAAGTTCAACAGAAAATTAAATATGGTCATACACTTTATGTCTGATACGCTTTATATCACTCATACGTATAAGGGTCAAACGCTCATAGTCATGCGCTTTGAAACATGTTGAAAAATTTCTAAGTGTTGAAAGTTTATAAGATATCAGTTTTATATGTGTCCTATTTTGTGTGCAGATGTGAGAGCGGTTAATATTATAGATAAGGACCTCAAGCACAATATCGTAGCTCTGTTAGATGAAGACGATAAGAAGGCCGCACCATTTAAATAGATGATGCCTTTCTAGAAGCGTTCAAGAATCTTCAAGGCAATTATTGAAGTGCGTGTGCCACATGAAACTATAATCAGAGAATTTTGGTCGAATGATACTGTTAAATGCCAGCTTACACCTCCGGAAATACACTCGACTGTACAAAACAAGAAAGTAGTTATTACTGAAGCACTTATCTGTGAGGTTCTGGAATTCAAAAATTCACCAACTAACCTCGATATGCTAGATAAGAAATTGGTGAAGGGTTGTTTTCAACGTATGGGTTACAGTGGATACACCAATGCCACAAGTTATGCTAAGAGTTGTGTTTCAAGGCCCCACAATTTCCTTATGCACGTTGTGATATAATGTTTGGGGCACAGAAAAGGAGGGTACGATGTAGCACCATATTACCCGATGAGTGCTATAGAAGTGCTGTGTTTGAACTTAAAGTTTAATGTTCTCGCTTATGATCTTTAACAACATGAAAAACAACATCTATGACACGAGATGGTTGATGTACCGCGGTTCGTACAGTTGTTGATAGATCACCAACACAAAGACTTACAGAAACGTGAGAATGACAAAATGGAGCTGGAACATATAAATAGTATTACACTTGAGAGATTGACTTTGTACAAAGGAAAGGCTGATGATCAGATTGTACCTTACAGAGGGTTATTTGGGCATTTGAATGAAGTTAAGTACGTAGCTCCAGAAGATGGAAAGTGGAGACATGACGATAGTAATTCAGATGGCGAAACTGAGAAGATAAAAAAGTTTATGTACTCGAAAAGCAAACAAATTAAGAAAGAGGATGATAGTCAAGGATCTCAAAAGAAAAGAAACTGCTCCCAAGCCAAGAAAGTTATAGACGTGGAAGAACCAGAAGAACCAACTGAAGAAGATGTTGTAATATCTGTTACATCTGATAAATAGAAAGAACCGTCTGATGATGAAGCGACTGAAAGTGATGAAGAGTACCCGTCCTTATGATTAATTATGATCCAAGGGCTATGGTTGAGAAAGCTGAACAGAAAAAGAAGCAAACTGATGAAGAACAGGATACTGATTATGTACCTGAGCCTGATGTACCAATTGTTAAGAAGGTTGGTGGGAGAAAGAA